>NC_135868.1:16246800-16546800 GCF_031162955.1 Sander vitreus
ACAATCGTTTTTTGATTAGAGTCAAAGAAAATTCAAAAATCACTGTCAGTTTCATATAAAAAAGATTTTGTCATAAATATAAATATTGAAAGAAAAACTGAAAGGGGACAAAGCTGAATACTGAACTCAAGAGGTTATGAAAGTTGTATCACTACAGGCAAAACATCCCTCCATTAGGAGATTCCCATTTCTGGCAGAGACCAGATGCATTTATTTTAAAAGAACATCAAAAATGCCACGGCACGGTAAGAACCCAGGCTGGACCATCTGAGTGGGATTTCATTAAATGGGAACACCAAACCATTAGAAAAACAATGTGGTCTCAGTGAGGTGTGGCAATATATTCAGAATTCAAATTGGGATGTGCAAACATAAATGGAGTTGTTCCATCTGAACTTCCTGAAATCGTTAAATCTGACAAACCAGCAGCTCTGAAATCAAAATCAGAATGGGATCTATAACACTGAGCTTGCCAAGGTGGGTTGGAAGCATTTGACTGGGACATACCCCCACCCACACTGACTGGATGATGAAAGTGCTGGTCAGTGTTTGCTCTAGGTCCAATATTGTAGTTGGGGTTAGACATCACCCCATGGCCTACCTGGGTGGCTTGTTGGGCCTTAGATTGTGTCATATAACTTTGTTGAGCTGTGTGGACATGACCAGTGGCGAACTCCATGTATGTTTGCAATGGTCTCTGTTCAATCTCAGGAAACCATACTCTAGGCTCTGGTGCAGTGCTGCCACTGTGGCCAAGGGGATCTCCTAAGTGAGGATGCATGCCGATCCTAGCAGCATCTGACTGCACAGCCAATTCATCAGACAAACCATGCTGTCCCACACTGCCTGTCTGAAGACATGCCATGTACTGATTTTGTGGTCGTTGTTGGTAATAATGTTGAGTGGCATCTATGCTCATCTCGTTCTGTCGCTCTTCTCTTGACACTCTTGTGCCAACTTTACTCTGTGAAGTTGAATTGTACCACTGCTCAGTGCAACCTGCCTCACGTCCGTAGGAAGAGTTATAAGCTGGCCAGTCCTGAGTGTGGGACACAGCAGGTGACAGCCACTCGTTTTGTGTCTGAGGGCCTTCATTTTGCCATTCTTTGTAAAACCTCTTACTTGATCTTTCTTGAGAACTGTGTTGTCTGTTGTAATTATCGTCCCCATAAACCTTTTGGTATTTTGTTCCAGTTAGGTCTTCTGACTGGTTGAAGTATTCATTGTCAGTGAAATAACCATCCACCTCTTGATACTGAGTGACTGGGACGTTTCTTTCTGGTCCCTTGTATTGACCAGCGTCTGCATCTCCACTACAGAGGTCTTGCGGAAGTTGTGAGGTGTGTTCAGTGTGGTTACTTGATCCAGTGTTATAGTCCAACTCACAGTCCTCTAACTGGGACTCTGGCGAGGGAATGAGATCTGAGTTGGATGAAGGGGAGTATGCAGATGACACCGGGAGGCTGTCCGTGCTGAAAGAGGTCCTCTCCAGCAGCATTGAACCTTTGGTCAAAGGCAGGCTTACCTTGAACACAGTATTATCCACTTCCTTCATTTTCCTCTTTGCGGTCCTCCTTTTTGCCAACTGTGACAGCAACACGGCACATTTCTCTGTCCTGGCTCGATTTGAAGTATTGTTTACACTTAGTCCTTAAAGAAAAAGTGTAAATTGGAAATTACAAAAATATTGAATTACTGAAAGACAAAACATGACTTGGCCGCCTTCAAGTGCACTGTTACAAAGACACACCTTTGACAGCCATTTTCTGCTTTTGGGTGTTAGTATGTGTCCTTCCATTACACAGCATCTTTATACCTGGGGAAAAAAGAAAAACAACACACGGGGTATACAATCATACATAAATCTTTGCACACAAAAAATGCACTGGGTGAAAGCAAAAGAGTTAAGAACACATTAAATAAATGACTTAGGGAGTGTAAAGAGAATAAAGAATTAAGTATATAGAAATGGGTAAATAATACGACAATAGACATTAAAATAACTTTGAACTCAAAAACCCAAAGTATAAATTGCTCTCAAAACCTACACCCTATACTATAAAAAAAATGGCTGCAAGTTTCTACTTTGCTCCATTGTGGAGAATTGGTTGTGGTCACCTTGGACAGTTTCTGCATGCATTACTTTTTACAGCCAACTTAAGGCCTTCTGGAGCTTTGCTTTTTTATTGCACAGTGTCAAGTATTATACCACCTCTTCAAGAAGATAATCTGTAATAGTGTGATGGGGCAGAGAGTTAACTAAGTTTTATACTTACACAACAAATCACTAGTCAAGAGAAGAGAGTTGAAGCTAAAGAGGTGAATGGTTCATGGCCAAACAAGAAAACAGAGGATGGGCATGCATCTGTACTTACACCAGTGGTAACTTTTGCCAGTCATTAGGTTACAGAGGGATTCTGGTACGTTTATCACCTGGGAACATGAGATGTTTTAACATTTGGATGGACAGATGAGTACACTTGAACTCTACTTTCTGGTAACACATAACATTTTACACCTAGGTTAGCATACCTAAGGCAGGATAATCAAGTAAATATGATACCTTTGGCTCTCCTCTGCCCTCTTCTTGCTCCACTTTCTTGGCCAGTGATTGAAGAAGCTGATAGTTTTCATTAATATCTGCCATTATTACCTCCACCTGCTCAGGATAAGCTTCCATCTACACACAGAGGTTCCAAGTTAAACCTAGCATGTTTTCTAGAGCTTTTGCATGCGTTTCTGTAAATGATTTGTGTTCTTGTTCATTTCAATTATTGATCCACAACAAACTGACCAAGTAGTTTATGAGATGGGAAGATGTGGTTAGGTGATCAAGGATGTCCTTTTTGTTGGCTCTGATGCGGCAGCAGTGACATAGGAAACAGTGTGTGTGGCCATCGTCACTTCTACATTCAACCACGCGGAAAAGACCTGTTGCAAACACGCATAAGCAGCTTCTTTTCAAGCAATGGTCATAGCAACAGACACAAGTTAGATAAGATCAGTACCTCTCTCAGGACTGCATGATAATCATGTAGCTACAGACAGCAGCCGGTTAGCTTCGCACAAAGACTGGAAACTGAGTGAAACATGCAGCGTGGCTCTGCCCAAAGGTAACCAGTATTTCTCTCACTACATAACATGTTTTATCTCTTTGATTTGTAAAAATAAAAATCAAAGTGTAAAAATGACAATTTAACTCTATGACATTTGAAGTCCTAGTCAAGAAATAAGCTAAACTACATGTTTACCAAACAGACATTAAGGTTGTATCGATCTTTTCATCAAGAATATGAATAAACATATTTCCTTACATGTTGAACTATTCCTTCAAATGATCCATATCCATAAGATATGTAGTAGCACCCATCAGTAGAATTCTCACCAGAAGATCCACTGTGAATTACTGATGTGTCCAGCACTTATCATTGGTTATGGTGCAAGTAACAATCATTCCGTTTAATTTTATAAAGTGCATTACAACACTTAATATCTGCAGAAATGTCTTATCCTACAACTGCCTGTAAACGTGTACCTCTCAATCATGTTGACATTTTCTGTATTTTATAGCACCTGTTGCTTTTCTTTATCTGCGCTCACCAATAAGTGGCTTGGTTCCCGTGTAGCCATCGAGAAACCTGTTGCCGTTCTCAGATAGCACAGAGGGTTCAGGAGATGTGTTCTTTAACAAGTCTTCTGATTTGATAAAAGCTACAGTTTTGTTTGTCTCTGCTGAGGTCTCAAGGGATTTCTTGGACGGTCTTTGTTGGTTCTTGGAAACCAGTACAATCCTCTGTGATTGGATGGGATAGTGCTCCAGCTGAACAGATGTGGTCTCAGGATTACCCTGGCCCTGCCCATCTCTTAAGATAGTCATCAGAGTTACTGCTGTTGTGTTAAAAAGAGAGTAAAAAAGGGACGTGTACATATGGAAATTATGCCACAAAAAAGTGAAAAGACAGGGTGGGATTGTAGGGGGGGGAAGGGGTTGAGAACCACTGTTCTAAACAAGTGAATAGTCACTGACCGTCATTCTCACTGTGTGTTGCCATCTTCTGGTATAAAGCGTCTTCAAACTCTAACCACTTAATATGAAGGTGCAAAAACATGTGAGTACTTGCATCCAAAACACTGTTTGCAACAAGAAACAAAGACATACACGGTCAAAATAGCATACCTGGACATCTCCAGGTCCCTCTTTTTCCTCAAGTGCCTTAGCCATCTCCATCAGTGGCCAGGCCAGCTTGGACAGGTCAGACTTCTCCTTCCATTCAGACACTAAGTGGGGGTGCCAGGCTTTCTGTCAACACAACAACGGTGAACAAACTAAAGTCCAAGGCAGCACACAAACTTGCCATCATGACTTCTTCTACAATACTACTTACAATGTAGCTGTATCTGTGGAGACTTCCCATAATGTGGTTCCGCATGTCAGCTTTACTAAGGCGACACACACAGACCTCACACAGGTACAATACTTCTCTGTTGTGTGTACCCGCCTTCACACATTCTATAATACTGCCCAGGCCTAAATGTACATAAAATGACAAATTATTTCAATACACACACACACACACACACACACACACACACACAGGATTTGTTACTACAGACCAATAATGGGTTGTAGTCGGTTCTTGTTGTTCAGATACACCTTCAGAGAATCAAACAGCTGGCTTGTGGTAGAAAATCCTGAAATCAGAGAAGGAATCAGAAAAACATAATTACAGGAAAATGGCGTTAGCATGATAGTAATCCACATGCAAGAGAAAAAGACATACCTTTTTGTGCTTCAGCCGGCTGCATGATGCAGCTGTAGAATCACCACCTGCATACAGTTGGAGTTGGAGCTTACAGTAAGTAATTATAATTTGAGTGGGCTTGTGTTTAGATGCCTGAACTTTGTAAGTTTTCCCTAAAATAGCATGAAAGCGTGAAGCTATAATAGGTAATGGGCAGGGTAAACCTATTTTTGTGCCTACAGCCAATGTTGTGCATCTCATGTCATGCCTTTTCGTAAGTCATTGCACATTTCTAATGTATGATTTATGTAAGAGCTAGGGGTGGGACACAATCAGATACGGCAATATATCGTTATCTTCTTCGTACGCTACAAGAATCAATACGCTGGCAACAAATGTCAATATTTTAATTAATAAAATAAGGCGATCTAAATAGATTTCCCCGCTCCCAGAGTCGCCACTTCATCGCTCCTTGAGGTGGCGCTTAATACATGAATGAGGGAAACTTGAACATTAGTCAATTAGCCAAAGAGGAAGATGTTTTCATCGGCATGGCGGACAGCAGTTGGAGGAAAATCACAGATGCCACAGCCACGTTGAAGTCAAAAGTCTGGACCCATAGTTGCTCTATAGTTTTGTATTTTTAATCTACAGACTGATAGACTTATGCTGCAGAACTGTGCTGTTTTCTAACAGTTTGGACTTGCAGTGATTAAAGAGAGAAAACCTGCATTTAACCTTTTCACTGGCATTTTGTATTCAAAGTTAGACAGATATATTGATTACCGCAGAATTGCTGTATCATGATATTATCGGTATCATGAGCCATGTATCGTTTATCTTATTCTGGGCTGCACGATTTGGAGAAAAAGTCATATTGCGATTGCAATTTATAATACTGCAATTGCAATATAATGGTATCATGAGTCTACTTGCTAAATTATCAAGGAAAATGCACTAAATACTAAACACTTTAGACATACAAAGTTAAATGAACATAAGAAGAAATACATAAACAAAAAATTTGCAATATTGTTTTATAAATAACAATATTTTACAAAAATAAAACATCTTTTCAAAAGACATTTTTGCTTTGCTCAACAGTACAAAGAATTAAATAGAACCATAAATAAGTTATTAAAATAATACTGTTAGAAAAATTATACTTAAACTGTTGCATGAAAATGTAATACAACTTTATCTGTGTTGTGTAACCAAGGGTTTAACCTACTGCTTAAAAATCCGTTGCTGAGTGTGATCGGCAGTCAACTCTCTACTCATGAGGTGCATGTATTAATTCCTTGCTGCAAGTAAACAAGCTTGAAGGAGACTCCAGTGACTGTCATTTTTTGATAAATTATCTTA
This sequence comes from Sander vitreus, assembly GCF_031162955.1. Lineage (NCBI taxonomy): Eukaryota > Metazoa > Chordata > Actinopteri > Perciformes > Percidae > Sander > Sander vitreus. The sequence goes on from NC_135868.1 coordinate 16,252,908, forward strand.
ATAAATACATTTTGTATGACCTTATAAACAATGACATTAAAGATGGGTGTTATATAATAACTAGTGATTAAGTTACAAAATATAATTTGTACAGCCTCTTCTTAAAGTCTGCATGCTCTGAACCCCTCTACACTTCTGATACTCACGTGATCATACACAACACACGCGCTACTGCCTAAACAGACTGACTGGTCATCTCTTTTATGGACGTTGTTACGATGGTAAGTAAGAGCGAGAATGGTAGGTGCGCTGAGTGAGTGAAGTCAGTGAGTGATTGGTCACAGTAAGTGGTGTCTGAGGTTAGCGTAGAGGCTGTGTGAGGGAAAAGCGAGTAGAAAAAGACAGCAAAGTAAAGTGAGTTAGCAGTGAACAATAAAACAAGCTTTTTTATGACATAGTGGCTTCATCTGTTGTTATTACTTTTGGTCAAGTGAAGGATGTTACAACGTGGAGATGTGTAGAGCACACAGAGTGTCGCTCACACACCACACCTGTCTGTTTACTCAAATCGCACAATTTTTGTGGATGTAACCGCAAAGAGTGACATCGCGATTGTGATTAGATTAATCGTGCAGTCCTATATTGTTTCGTGAGGTACCCTGTGATTCCCACCCCTAGTGAGAGTAAGAACTGACATTTATAAATAGGACACTCGCACACAACCAGCCTATGAAAATGGAAATGACGTAGCCTACGTTTTTATTTGCATCTAGAGCAGGGAAGTGAGATCCGATCTCAAGTGCACTCAGGACACATTTTACTGCCAGGGTTTTGTCACCTTAACAAGCCCTAATCTAAACTGCTGGGGTTTTTAAAAAAAATCTATTTTGTAAATGTGTCACAATTTTTTCAAGTCACCTTTTGAAATAATGAGTCGCCATCTTAAATTGTTGTGCGACGAATATGAATTGTATTTATGAGTCACACCCACTTGAGTCTGTTGGCTTTAAACAACTACATGCTTCATCTGTTAAGTGAAACACTGAGGTGATTATTTTGTCATCTTAATTACCCAATCTGGACAGTATTAGTATTTACATCTATGACTGAATAGTATCACTATGTATGTTTATTTTTCACATATCCTCTGACCATGTAACAGAGATGTTCACCAGTCATTTTTTGGAAGTCCAAGTCGAGTCTCGTCTTTGAGCTCGAGTCCAAGTCAAGTCTCTGGCCATCTGATCTGTCCCTAACACTGTATTGTTAAATCTTGTGAATTCAAAGCATGTCCTGTAGCTACCATCCATACAGTACAGTATCAACATCAGTTGTAGGATAACTTTATGGGGTCTACTTAACACATCCCTTTAGCCATCGGACCTGGTGAAATATTAACCTAAGTCTGTCACATCATATGGATACAACTATAAAGATACAATCTGCCTGTTCCCAGGCAATCCCAGCATTAGTTAGCTTGTGACGATATATGCTAAATTTAACGTCTCTTTCACTCAAAAGAATGTCTAATGTCGAAGTGGAAATCAAGAGAATAGTGGCAGCGCCACACCAGTTACAGAACAACATGCATCTCAGTGTCAGTCCAAATTACACACAATAAGCAGTTTAAACTCACTGATGTAATGCCATTTAGTTTCTAAGTGTCAGTACGCTCAGTGAAACCGAGTCCAGCGCGAGGGAGATCCGACTCAGAGGAGGAGAGGTTAGTGAGGCCAGCGTCTCCACGGCAGGTGACAGTGCGCACGGATCCGCTGCGCCACGCATGGATGAAATAATGAAATAGTAAATAGGACTACAGTAACAGAAATATGTGCAGAATTAAGACAGTCAAGACGGCCCAGTGTTTGGTGGACCGGGTACACATTGTTCACTTAATAGCCTACAAATCATCCACGGGATCAATTACGCATCACATGAGTTTGCCCACCCGACACAGCGTTTGTTCCTCCGTGCGTCCCGCCTCCTGTGAGCCATGGATGCCTGAGCCTCAGCAACTACTAACTATAAAGATACAATTTGCCTGTTCCCAGCATTAGCACAACACTTTGCGATGGTTAGCTTGTTACCTGTGACGATACATGCTAAATGTAACGTCTCTTTCACATTAGCAAGCGACTGACCTGCCTGGGTGCGTTTGGAGATGCCTGGTGAAGTTCGACGCTGTTGATCCAGCATCATTTATCTTGGTGCCACACACCTTGCATGTAGCTGTTAGCTTACTGCCACAGTTTACAAAGTTATTGAAGGCAAAACTAATGACAAAAGGCACAACTCTGGGAGGACTTGGTGTCACCATCCTCAATGCATTTTTTTATGTGAGTACGTGCACATAAAGCATAACGCATGCGTTACGTTGCACATTATGGTAAAGGGCAGGGGACATGCAGCTCGTCATACGTTTCCTCAACGTATATGTGCCAATAAAAGAAAATAGAAATAATAGTGTAGATGGAATAATAATGAATACATTTAGATTTAAAAAGCAATAATTGCATGAAAACAGGCTGTTAACGAGTTTCGAAGCTCGAGTCAAGTCTTAAGTATTTTGGGTCGAGTCCGAGTCAAGTCTGAAGTCAGCTGTTTGTGCGACTTAAGTGCGACTCGAGTCCGAGTCTCAGACTTGAGTCCCCATCTCTGCCATGTAATGTGATGACAACAGATAAGTGTCGTGGCTGCATCAAATACACCTGAGGAAGGCCAGATTGCAAATGTACCTAGAGCTGTCCACTTGTGATTGGATCACTCAGATCGGATTTTAATACCAAGTGTATGGGGCACTAGGATAAAATGACCACAGACACTAATGTAAACTATGTCTTTAAATTAAACTAACCACCAGATGGCGCTGCAATATCATCACTGTTCAGACCCAAGTGAGTCCGTTTGCAGGCCGTAAGACCCTTCAAGATCCGCCCTTTCAAGTTTCGCCAGGGTACAATGAGGTTGCCAAAGTGATTTTTAACGTTTTTATTTCTAAATAAGACATGAACTAAACCCCATAATAAACCGTTATCTAGCTATTCTAAGGACTTAATTTTAGTGAATTTCTGCTATTGTTTCAGTGCTCCTAATTTGTAGTTTCTTAGGCAGAATATTCACCACATTCTCTGCTGTCTCACTGAACTTTTTCAGTGAGACAGCAAACTAACGTTAAAGTAAACATTCCTAACAGCCGCTAACTGCTATCAGCTAGCTAACGTTAGCTAACTAAATTATTTAGCTCTAAAAAGAAACATGTTAACTGTTGTTCTTAACGTTACTCGTGATGTTACCCTTCTATCATGTTAAACTAGGTCTAATGTGTGAAGACACAATTGACTATAACGTTACATCTGCTGTCAGAAACGTTAATTCCCCCAACAGATTGAGAACTGTGATTAACGTTACCGACTAACTTTAAGTGACCAAAACAAGCTTGAGCTCGACGTGCCAACGAATCGATTAGCGTTAATTCATTTGTTAACCACGTAAGTTAAGGACAACGGACTTCCTACTGTAAAGTTAAATTAACTTACCGAGAAAGTTAGTTAGTGTCCGACTCGTTTTTGCTAACTAGCTAGCTAGGTCCCAAGTAACGTTAATCGAAATCTGAATTCGCTCACTCACCCACGTTTGATTGTTGTACCAAGAGGAAGTGACCGTGGGCGGCGCAACAAGTTATCTTTTTAGTTTGTCGTGCGTGTGTGTGTGTGTGTGTGTGTGTGTGTGTGTCAATTTAAGAGTGTGGAATTACTCTATTGCAAGTAATGCAGTATTGCATTTGCAAAATTGGACTTAAGTAAAAGTTGTAAAGTATTATCAAGTGCAAAAAGTAAAAGTAGCCTACTCATTATGCAGAGTAGGCCTAGTCCATTTCAGATGGTAGCTGGTAAAGGTAAGCCTAATTTTTATACTGCCAGGTAACGTTAGTGTAGAAGAGAAAACAATCTTTCAGGTCCAATTCTGTGGCTGGTTCAGATTAGTTTTGTGCAGTGGAGACTGAAGTTCACAACAAAGCTGTATAATTCTATATATATTCTGTATAAAACCAGACAGAGTGAAGTTTCTGGCCAGGAGGGTTACAGGAAACAGCAGGCTAAACAAAAGGTGTAGCTTTTGCTCTCCTCACAATACAACAAAGGGTTTCACTAACAAAAGGTTTCACTGGAGGAAGGTCTGGCAATGCGAGACTACACTCACAGAGATCTGTTAATCGATGTAAAATAGCTTCTCTCTACACAGAGCTAGAAAGGCAGACATGTCATTCAATCAGGATACACAAAGACAAAATTAAAGAGAAAATAAGACATTACATTCTTCTACATTAGCTTGTGAATGGGATCAATAAAGTATTACCGTAACTTATAATACCTCATACGTAACTAAATTACCTTAAACTGTCAAATAAATGTAGTGGAGAAAAACGTACATTTCCCTCTGAATTATAGTGAAGTAGAAGTATAAAGCAGCAAAAACTCAAATAATGTACCAAAATTGTACTTAAGTACAGTACTTGAGTAAATTTAGTTAGTTACTTTCCACCACTAAGATTAGGTCAATAGAATTAGAATTAGGTGAATGAAACTGCACTATAATTTCTATTCTCCTGTTTAATTTGTCTTTTATTATTTTCCATTTTATTTGTGTTAGTCTATTTAAAATCATATTTTATATTGGCTTGTGTTTGTTTCTTTTATATCCTTTCTTAATGCCTTTGTGTGTTATGTAAAGCACTTTGAAGTGTTTTGTTCTTGAAAGGTGCTCTACAAATGTGGTAGAAAATAATTATTTGGTATTAGGAAATGTACATGTGAAAGAATGGATGGTTTCTCCTGTCATGGTTAGGTAACAGGAGGGGTCACAATGGCCTTCATACAACGCCAACTTTGTGTGGGGAGATGCAGGCTAACCGGCAGTTCAGATTAGAGAGACCTTGAGGATGTGCTCTCCTCCTGATATCCCCTTGTGTGAATAACTGGACCTTGAGGATGGGCTCTGCTGCTGTGTGAATAACTGTTTCTGTCTGGTAATTGAACACACCGAGACTAGATATTAGCTATAAACTTGCCTTGCCTTAACATGCTACTGTACTTAGAAGATATAAGAGTTGCTATGTATGTACATATGAAATCCTGATGTCTCTTCATGAACTAGGATATGTATGTAACGCAGAAGATAAAGTTAATGCTGGCTGCATTAAGTACACAAGGTTATGAGCTGCAGTTGGTGGTGGTTAGTTGTGAGGCCAGTAGGTTCATGAATTCATATGTACATATTCAGGAATTTGTATATCAACTAAACAGCAGCATTTATTGTGCTACTGCTGTGCTGCTTTCTTTGCACAATACTGAGAAATCATGTAAAAATATAATTCCATATGTACATATTCAGTTACTCATATGCCTTCTAGTATGAATTCAGTAATTAATAAATCTTATAAAACATAATGTCATGTTAAAAGGGAGATTATTTTATCTTAGATCCGGTGAAGCGGAAATCAATCAGAAATACAAGAAAAAAATACTACTACTATACTAATCAAAACCAATCAAATGTGGTAGATTTTCTTCATTTGGTGTACTTTTGAGTATGGGTGTATAGAGGTGCAGTTTTTATACATTTAAGGTTGAAGTCTCTACAGTTGGTTATCTCACTGCAATACAATTAACACGAATTAAGCAATTCATCTCTTTTATTCAGAAAAACTGTTGTCAAACCTTTTAACTCGCTTTAACTTAAGGGGTTTAAGTCTTACATGAAGACCCACAACAAACAGACCTACTCACAATTGAAAAGACCCGGTGGGGTCTTCTGCTGGTGTAGCCCATCCGCCTCAAGGTTGTGTGTGTTGTGGCTTCACAAATGCTTTGCTGCATACCTCAGTTGTAACGAGTGGTTATTTGAGTCAAAGTTGATCTTCTATCAACTTGAATCACTCGGCCCATTCTCCTCTGACCTCGAGCATCAACAAGGCATTTTTGCCCACAGGACTGCCGCATACTGGATGTTTTTCCTTTTTCAGCCCATTCTTTGTAAACCCTAGAAATGGTTGTGGGTGAAAATCCCAGTAACTGAGCAGACTGTTAAATACTCAGACCAGCCCATCTGGCACCAACAACCATGCCATGCTCAGAGTTGCTTAGATCACCTTTCTTTCCGACATTCAGTTTGGAGTTCAGGAGATTGTCTTGACCGGGACCACACCCCTAAATGCATTGAAGCAGCTGCCATGTGATTGGTTGATTAGATAATTGCATTAACAAGAAATTTAACAACATTTATCCTTTAGGTGAGTGTATAATCCAATTCTCCAGAAATTGATTTGGGATTACATCAACAGTTTTTTTTAATCCCTAAACTGTGCCCTGGTCTAATTTGGATATTAGAGATGCCAAGGTACCAAGAGTTGTAGGGCGTCGATTACTGACCCGTTAGATTCAATCTTTGTTAGTAAAGTCATTTCTCAACGAAAATCAAGTAACAAAAAAAGGAAACTCACTTTAGCCAAATAGGAAATTAAGACAGATTTATGATAGAAATATACAATATATATTTCACATTTAACAGAATAACTGCATTTTACAGGAAATGTAAATAATAAAATAACATGAATATAAAAATAAAAAAATTTGAAATGTTAAAAACTGAACAGAAGCTTAATGTTTTTTTAACAGGTTTCCAAACTCATCTTTCATATGTAAAGCAATGTAAAACAAGCTATAGTTTTAAATTTACTTACAGTAGCCTGTTGCTACTCCAACACAAAATCCATAAAAATGAAGGACTTTTTTTCCTCTCTTTTTTTTTTTTTTAGGGTGCAGGAACTTAAATCAATTCGATACATCTTGTACACCCCACTGTGGTCTAACTTGAGACGAGACGTCTCTTGCTAGGAGGATTAGTATTGTGCCGAACATGCTGTACAGCATCTTACTGATAAAAGACATGATATGTCTAAACTAGACTATGTCTACTAGAAACAAAGCATCACTTAATGGGCGTACAGCAGAAATAACTTAGGTCTGATTGTTCACATGATTTTACAGGTAGTTTCATGGACGAGTGGCATTGACCACACAGGGAGTGCCAACAAAAAAACTCTGTGCCAGAGGCAAAAAAGGAGTTTGCAGATGCCCGAGATACGATTTGAGTGTTGGCTGTAGCAGGATTGTTAATGACTGGAGGGGTAAAGGCCCTGACACACCAACCCGATTATCGGCCGTCGGACAGTATGGCGAGGTCAGTGACTCGAGTCTGTTCGGTGCGTTCCGTGCCGTCGTCAGTCGGAGGAGCCGTCTGCCTACATTTGGGCCGATTTTACATGTTGAATCAGAAGGCGGGCAGTCGGCAGTCTCAATGGCCAATCTGATTGGTGGACCGCTAACTCGGAAATGACGAGCGGGATGAGCCTGACTAACGCCTCTCAAAATCTGACGAAGTGGCCAATTGACTCAGTTGGTAGAGCAGGCGCACATATATAGAGGTTTGTTCCTCGATGCAGAAGGTCCAGGGTTCGAGTCCGACCTGCAACGGTTTTCCTGCATGTCTTCCCCCTCTCTCACTCCCCTTTCATGTCTGAGCTGTCCTATCATTAAAGGCAGAAATGGCCATAAAAAAAAATCTCGCAAAAATCTTTTAAAACTGACTTTGTCGATCTGAAATGAAGACAGATTCAGCAACAGCATGGCCTATTTCCTGCTTAAAATGTTTTCAGAAACACATTTCAGTGAACTATCTTCGTAAAATATGAGATCATATTCCAACGAAGCCGCCATTATGCCCGGTTGTAAAATCCGGGAGCAGCCAGACCCATGTGACACGTTCGTCCAATCAGCTGCCAGTTGTCTTTTCTGGGGGGCATTTTAGGCCTTTATTTGACAGGACAGCTGGAAGACATGAAAGGGGAGAGAGAGGGGGAATGACATGCAGCAAAGGGCCGCAGGTCGGAGTCAAACCCGGGCCCGCTGTGTTGAGGAGTAAAACTCTATATATGGACGTGCGCTCTACCAACTGAGCTATCTAGACGCCCACCGATTTTCATTTTTTTGGGCGACAATACAGATTAGCGCTACCTGCTGTTATAGAGACGTATTACGTCTTGTGCACGCGCAGAACGTACGCTCAAGTCGGCGTCACTTCGATGTGTTCTGAGACACTTTTTTGACCAACTCGGGAAGGCAATCAGTCCGACTGCCTTTCCTGCCGAAGGTCGGCCGTTGGGTTGGTGTGTCAGAGCCTTAAGATAAACTTGAGCCGTTCTGAGTTGGAGCGATACGTTTGGTGCTGTATTTGTTCAGGTGACTCGATATTTGTGAATTGTTGGCTGGATTCGGGAATGGAACAGCACCCACGTAGGCAGCACCATTGGTCACTTTGCCATCTCCAGCAGTCAGGGAAGTTGCCACTTGTCCATGAGGAGTACTGCTGCTGTAACAGCCACTGCTGCTGCATTCCCAGCCTTACCCATTCTGGGAGCGGTGGAGCTGCTATACCGTGTCCAATTGATTTCAGCCTGAAGCTGTTTGCTTCCCGCTCTGGGTAAATCTGGCTTGGACAGAACTCCCTTGTAGAGCGCTCCTCACATTGGAACTCCCACTGTATACAGGAGGGTTGTCAAGTGTTGTGTAACTTCCAACCGCCTCAGAAGAAAAATAACCTGACTGTCCATTTATGACATAAGCCATTTGACTGCACTGACCATATCCTCCTGAAGCATCACTGAGGCTCACTGTTCCAACTGGGGAGCCAAAGCGAATGACCCGATTGCCCCCGTTCACCTCAGTGTGGTCCTCTTGTCCATTATAGCCAACCATAAACTGCTGCTGATGGGGGGGTTTGCCTGACAGTTACGATGGTGTTAATGGGCAACTGACGGACCCCAGTGTTGTCAGTCTCTGTGTAACCTCTTGGCTGTGGTATCGTTCTTGGGTTATCGTGAGTGACTTCACAGTAGATGGAACTAGGGTTTAACTGGCTTGTGTTTCCAGAAGTGCTCTGAGCATCGACACTCTTCCGGTGTTGTGGGCCACTGGGGTCAGCAATGCTGGCAGAAGGTAACACGGTACCGACTGCACTGGCTTCTGTCGTGCCGAGCAAAAGGTCGCCACTCGTTGAAACGGAGCCCTCAAGAGATGAGTTGTTGGCATTAGGGGTGCAGAGTTGGTTCTTGTTGCCCAAGATCACAGGAGCTGCTGTTGAAAACTTCTCCACTGAGTTAGCACAGGATGGATGCCACTTTAAATCCAATCTTGTTGTTATTTTGGCCATTTTAGTCTGCACAGACTTTGGATCCCATCTTCTTTCCATACCACTTTCAGATGAATTGTTAGTGCAGGAGGTAGTAGTCTCACCATAACCTGGAGCAGACGTGCAAGAGGACATATTTTTCTCCGACTTTTTCTCTCTCACCAGAGCCATTAGCTGTGTAAACGCTTTCCAGTCCACAATGGATGTGTCCCGTTCATCAAATCCAGGTCCTGTGTCTTTGTCCACAGGAGACAGGAGGGTGGAGGTTGCAGGAGTGTTAACAGAAGTGGACTCAGAGGCTACTTGGGGGTTTGGCTGACTGAAAGGATCCTCAAGTTGGCGGTTACTGGGAAAAGCTCTGGCCAGTGTTTCGACAGATCCAACAGCTGGTCCTTTCCTTTTTTTTCTTTTTTTTTTTCTTCTATTTTTGCTGGTTGGAAGGTATTTATCTCTAGGAAACACTGACTGGGTTTGACTTGTTTTAGGACTAACAATAGAGGAAGATGGGCATTCTGAGTGCACCTCTGCCTGTTTCACCTGCAACTCTGGGAAAGGCCTCTGGTGCTGTGAGACTGGGTGTCTGGGTTCTGGTTGCTCTTGGGGACTGAGACATGCTGCAGCCCCAGGGAAATGAGAGACAACAGAAGCAGGCTTTGAGGAGACACTAGTCACATCCAGACGACTCAAGACTCTGCTTTGTTTGACCCCATCCAAATCTCCAACTGTTTCTTCCAAATTATGTTTCTCAGTTTTTTGTCTTGCTCCTAAGAGAGACAATGGAGGAGGAATAAGAAAACGCATGAAAAAAAAAAACATGAATTTATTACAGCACAGACAGAAGATGATAAGCACCAGTTCTGAGTTCTCGATAAATTATACAGTATATATAAAAAAAAAAGATTTATTAAAAGTGGTGTCAGATTCACAAAGTAGGCTCAGACATTTTGTTAACATAACATATTAAAAGACACAAATACACACTATGTTACAAACAATTAAGGAACCGGAAAACATGAATACATCATTTTAAATTTATAATAGATGGATAATTATCAAGACAAACCTACAAGTGTTACGCTAGTCATACTAGTTTCTGGTTAACTAGTAACAAAATACATTTTGTGTGCACAGTCAAGCAAGTTGTTTACAAGAGTGGACATCAACCTGTGCCACTGTGGCCCATCTCAGGTGCCTGTGCTGGCTGCATCTTCATGGGAAGAGATTCTTCTAGACTCTGCCGGGCCTCAGGCTGCTGGTCTGGGCAACAGAAACCAGAAACGCATAGCTTGTAACCCATATCCTGCTTGTATTATGGCGTTTTTCCATTACATGGTACCTGCTCGACTTGCCTCGACTCTACTCGACACACTCTGCGTCCGTTTTCCATTGCAGATTTTAGCACCGCCTCAGCGTGGCTGGTCGTTATATGCCGGCTCGACGCAAACACCAGCGCACAAGTATAAACATCAGGCCACTTGAGCTTGTTTTACAGTTCTGTGGAGGCTCCACGCAGAGCTTTCGCCATAGCCTATGTAAGTGGCCTGATTGTGCGCTGGTGCGTGCGTCGAGCCGGCCATGTGTGTGTGTACGTAGGCTACGGCGAAAGCTCTGCCTGGAGCCTCCGCAGAACTGTAAAACAAGCAGCGCTGCAGTAAACTGCCATGACCTAACGCAACACACACACACACAGAACGTGGAAGGTGTGTTGTTGTTGCCACAGCCAGAAGACACATTTAGTTTCAAATGAAGCTGGAGGCAGCAAAAAAAAAAAAAAAAACACAGCTGGCTGAACTATTTAAAAATAGCGGGTTTGTTCAGGACACTCCCGTAGGTCGCTTTCACGTCACCTTTTCGGCTCGCCTCAGCTCGCTTGGAACCTCGACTGAGGTGGTACTAAAACAAGTACCTGTTAGCAGGTACCAGGTACTTTTTTTCGTAATGGAAAACCAAAAAAGGCGAGTAGAGTCGAGGCGAGTCGAGCAGGTACCATGTAATGGAAAAGCACCATAAGTCACTCTAGTCAGGCTATGTATAAGAATGAGAAGTAAATGACCCTGTAACTGGGCTTATGGGACTCACCTTTTTGTTGTGGAGTACAGATGTGTAGACCTTCGGTGATGTTTTTTACCACTTTTAAAGCTACAAAAAGCAAATATCACAATTGATACTAAATATGGTATACTCCCATGGACCATACACACTGTACACTTTGCAAAATAAGCTTACTGTTACCTTCATCGAACGAAGCTGTCCGGACATATTCATACAGATCCTCTCTCAGGATTATAACCTTTTTAAGAGAAGACACAAACGGCAACAATTAGCATGATGGATGTGCGTTTCCACTTTAAGACAAATAAAGCAGTTGTATGCGTAAGAAACATATCTTGTTGTAAGGGAAATTTCACATATGGATAATCATGTTTGAATATCTTTATTACAATCTTTATATTGCATCATGGTCGACTTTCTTCATTGCATAGTAATGTCTTATCTTCTCCTATTGATCATTTTGAATCTGTACCATGTAACGTTTTTAATCCAAGCAAACCTGATTGTTCCCCAGAGTATCATACATGTAACATGACGGTTCTTGGAATGTGCATGAGAAAAAGGTTTGTTAGTATTCATCGCCGCAGTAGAAGAAAAGATATTTGCGGGCTAGTAAATCTGTAATTAAGACCAGATTAAGATGCCTCTGGGGGAACATTCCCATCGCATCAGTGGAAAAGTAACAAAAAGGGTCAAGCCTTGACCTTTGGGAGAACTAGCAGAGGGTTAGTTATTAATGACCAAAAAAGGCCAAGGTTGATACCATGCTCTGAGCATTAATGTGTGACAACACTGTAAGAGATTTTTGTTTGGCCCGTTTGTCAGAGTGGAATTGCCACACCCTAAATAACACAATTTACAGTGCTTATTAAAAAGACAACAGATACATTAATAACCATATCTTGCCAAAATTACCCCATGGGCATTGGAGATAACATGCATGATACATGGACCTAACATGTTACCTGTGCATCTATCTTGTTGTAACGCTCCTGTTCTGAGAGCATCTGGGCTACTTCCTTTAAAAGTTCCAGTTTCATCCATTGGAGCAGATCCTCCTCCAGCCAGAAGTGCAGATCCAGAGGGTAGTGCCTCCACTGAAACACATGCATCTGTCATACAAAAAAAACAAAACATGGAAGCAATTGTTAAATACTTTGGTCGTTATAGTGTATTGTTGTTGTACTGGATTTTGCATTTTTGAGACAACACTCACTGTGCATTTGAGCTTGTGCTCATCGCTAAGCATGTGTCGACAGATGTCACCGACGGAGAGCGTCTCCCTGCAGCTCTCACAAAGGTAGAACGAATTCTGCTTTATCCCTCGACATTCCCACACAGATCCCAGACCTGATGACGACATGCTGTCTTTAACATATTGTATGCTTTTGTGAAATGACATGAACTAATGGGAGTGAATAAGGTTTGCTGTGGAAGGAAACACACCCTACCTATGATTGGTTCAAGGTCATATTCCAACACCCTCAAGTATGTAGACAAATTACTGCAGCTCCGTGCACTTTTCCCTGTGAAAATCATACAAAATTATTGTCCAAAAATGACTACACCTATGTTATATATTTTGTTTAGAGATGTACCAATTGACTGGCTGGTGACCGGATTTGGCCGATTTTCACGTGACCTGTGCACCTGTGCATATGTCTGACATATGCTGATTTCATGCCGGTCAAATGCACTCGGGCGCCGCATGATTAATCTAACATCGCGCAACATCAGCGCACCGCCGCTCAATCAGCCGTTTATGAAATGTCATAAAGTCGTAATTATACACGGCTCTGCAGAGTCTCTCTCTCTCGCTCGCTCTCTAAACTACAGTTTATCGGAAAATAGCTTTGGGCACACTGACTTTGATGAATTTACTGTTTATCAGACCCCAGATGAGACAAGAAGCTAACGTTAGCGAACGCTGCGGTCCCTCTGCCTCTGACGCCCCGCTGGAGGTGCTGCATTACTCCGACATGCCGTATAAACGTCACTATTTAAAACGCTTTCCAGGTTAGTGGGGATGCATACCGCTCAAAACCAACATTAAAAAAAACGTAGAAATCTTCCCTCAAACTGTGTGCAAAATGAGCGGTGACGCATCTGTTGCAGGTAACGGCACTCTAGGGTACCGTCTATTTGCTGGATTGTTCCGAGGTAACCGCCGGTAGCCAATGTTAGCAGATACGCCTGTTGACAGCAACGGCATTGTTCATATTTATGCACAATGACAAATAAAGCAAACTAAGCTAGAAAAGGAACTACACGCTGTTTTCAGGTAACGTTACTGACGTTCAAACAGGCCTGTTATATCTTTATACTGCAAGAATATATTTATTTTAATTTTTTTTTTTTTTTTTTTTTTTTTTTTAAGTTGGATATTGGATGTCAAAAGAAGGAAATTGAGGTTCTTCCATAACATTGCACTTTAGATGTGTGTGAATTTCCCACACCAGGAGTAATTTATATAGTTCTATTTTATAGTGATCCATTATCTAGTCAAAAAATGATCTATGTTCTATGCAAAATGTAAAATGTTCCATTAAAGAAAAGATAGAAAATAAATATTTGTGTGTGCTGTAAAGTGGTTAGAAAATATGAAATCGGCTAAAATCGGTATCGGCTGGTCAAACTCAATGAAAAATCTGAATCGGCCTAGAAAATTGTAATCGGTGCATCTCTAATTCTGTTGAGATGTGCATTTCTCGGGTTTGAAAATTGTTGGAAAAATGTGTGATTATGTAATTTCATTCAAGGTAAAGGTCCATTAAGGCCTTTGCACACCAACTTTGTATTTCAGCCTTTAACTATATTTTTAACCAGACAAAGGATTTTAGTCTGGATCTAAAAGGTATCTCAAGCTACATACATCAAGGGGAGACCTCTGTGGATAATTTGGATCCCGGAATCCTAACCGGGAGAAGCCGACTGCAGTGGTGGTGAGGACAACTCCCCTGACCGCACGCTACTTCATGACATCACCAAACTGCGTCTTTTCTTATAGATTTCATTTGAGAGACCACTACCGGCTTTCAAATAAGATATTGTACGTTTAACACCTACCTTGTGAGTGTTTTGATACACGTTCTGCTTTCTCGCTGGGCCTTAGTTGGTTCTGTTGTTCTGTATTCACCGTTGTAGCATAAGAGGGCGGGTCCTGGTTGAAGAATTTTACAAGTGATGTTTCCTGAGAGCCTTCCAGCATCTTCCACGTGTCCTGTAACTTTGGATCACTTCTCTCCTGCTGTTGTCTCTTCTCGGGATCAAAGGTTTGGGCAAACCTGCCCGTGGAGTCAGCGGCACCCTGAGGCTTCTGCATTTGGACTGCTGGGAGGCAGGGATGAGTGAGATGGTGGATTTGTGTAAATGAGAAGGAAGAGAAAACATAACAATAGCATGATTGCAAGGACTAACAATGACAAGACACTGTATATTTAAATGTATGAACAGTGGAATCTACAATTGGTTAATTTTACAAAATAATACACAAATAGCAAATGATAATAGTGACTTCAAATATGAGTGAGTCATGAGTATGACACACAACCAACATACCTGCAATGCCTGCGTCTTGAATGCTAGGTTTGGGCTCATTTTTATTCAAGATCGGCCACAAATGAAGCTGGTCTGAAATTGTGTCATTAGCTTCTGGCTCTGAACTCTTTACGCTCTGAGCTCTGTCCGACTGACCCACAGTAAGAGTTCCTTCCTCTTTTGAACTGGATTCAATTTCTGAATGAAGAACAGCAATATATCAAAAAGTGTGAATTTTATAAGAGGAGAGTCTCTGGAACCAATCTTGTGTGTAGGCGTGTGGGTTTTCACCTGGAATCTGGATCAATAGTGCCTTGAGCTCATGTTTTTTTTCCTGCTCCGATTGGTTATCAGAACGTTTTTCTTCCTGTTGCATGTACATCTCTGAGAGACAAAATTGCAGTGATTGGTTTAATATAATTACACACTTCTGGGCCTCATTCACAGGTCTTCTAATAACATTCCAAAGACATGGGTTTCTCAAATTCAGAATAAAATTCAGATGGGGCCACAACAAAAATCCATGTGGATTAAAAATAGATACATTTTTAAACTTAAAATGGTGCTTAGAAAGGACACCTGAAGTTACCGTCATCTGGGCTTGAAGCTTCATATGGACTGGCGGAAGGAATTTGCGTTCTCAAAACCTGCGCAGTACTGGCTGTGGGGGGTGGTAAGACCTGCGAGTCTCGCAGTTCCAATTTCTCTTTCAGCCTTTCAATAGCTGAAAATCAAGATATAATTAAGACAATTGTGAATATAAACTGGCATGAATGATTTATCATTTATTCAGGTATGATTACTGTGACTCCGCTCATCTGGATACAAAAGACTGTAAATAGAGGCAGTTGATATGGTATGAAATTACATGGTGTATGCTAAAGACGGAACACATCATTATCATATCAGACCATACATTTTTTTAAGCCAATCAGATCTTACAGATAGGCATACTCGTCTACTGACCACGGGAAAGGAGTCTATCGACTATTTTCAGGTTAACCTGTGTTTAAAAACCCCACATATACACGCAAACTTTGGTGGAAAAGGGGTATAAGAGTCCAGCATGTCCATTATACGGATGTGTGAGAACAGATGTAGAACGGCAGATGCCACCGTTTAGGAAAGCTAAACACAATAACTATCATATATCTCTGATGACATGTTTTTCAATGTGAACAAAGAAACTAATGTTTATCGCATATGTATTTTCCATATATTTACCTAGGCTATATAACGGTGCCTTCATTTTGGTAGGGCAGATTCAGGGATATTATGTGTTCAATAAACCACCTTGAAACTGAGATCAACTTGTGGCCTGATTGACTGATTGCTTCTTCACCTGATGAACATTTACAAACCTCTTCCCTCTGCTTGAGTGCTACTCTGATACTTAGTTATTTTCTTACCAATAAACACATGGAATTCCCTCTCCAACTAAAACCTCATTATGCTTAGGAACTTGTTTTTGTTTCATATTTATTTATTTATACATACATGTATACAACTGGATGCTTTTAATGATTCTCTTCAATTCCAAACAATTTTCTTTAACTTACAGATATACTTTATATTATAGTTTTACAATAAAAGGGTTTTTCTCTAGATAAAAATAAACATCTACAGTATTGTACTTTTGCAGGGATAATTCCTCAGACAGTTCTCTGCTAAGATTGCTGAACAGTTCAACAAACAGCAGAGGGCGCTTTGTTATTTTTTTTTTTTACATTGTAAGTCATGTTTTGGTGAGTTACTAGAATATCTTTACCTTCGACCACTGGAAGATCTGCCAGCTCTTTGTACTCCTCAATCTTCAACTCCACTTCCTAGCAGAAAGTAAGGCACAAAAACACTCATACAATTAAAAGCCATCATTTTTGTACACACTGCATCACACCCTTAAAGCAGATTAACAACCACACAGACTGTCAATTTTGGGTGATTTTGAATGTGTCACCTTATTGGATGAGGATCCTACATCTTTCTCAACCTCAGCCATGTGACTCACTATCTTGGCCAATTTGCTCCGCAGCTCGATTGACTTGTCTTTCGTGGCATTCCACCCAGGGTGCTGCTTTTTCTAGTAAGATCATTAAGGGCACACAGTTAGCATCTGTAATACTGCCCTGCTTTACAAGCTACATACATTTTCTACAGCCAGCACGTACCACATAGTTAAACTGGTGGATGAATTCCATTGGGTGACTGGAACTCGTCAACATGACTGAACACAGCTGACAGTAGACTCGCTTTCTTTCTCCACATCTCACTACAATCAGCTGGTCTAAGCCTATAAAGTAAAGAAACAATGCAAACCTCTGATTAAACCAAAAAGAGACCAATTCATAGAGACTTACTGAGTAATTGTTCCTGTAAAAATAATACTTACCAACTCTAGGAGAGGTTTCCTTTGGCTTTGTCTTACTTGCAGAGGTATGTAGTGGATTCTTATTTTCAGACCTGGCGTGCAGGTGGGGAGCTGCAGGTGCCTTACTCTTATGAATCTTTGATGCAACATCAACAGTTGATCCCACAGAATTCCTTATATGTGCAACCTTGACAGAGGCTTGAGTGTTTACACATTTAACTGATGGTTTAGTCATTCTAGCAGGGGCTACAGATTTCATCATAATTTGAGATGTGACCACAGTTATGGATGCATTTTCAGATTTTTTCGAGACATTTTCCATTTTAGAGACAGGTGCAGTTCTGAAGGCAGCTTCAGGCAATATTGTGGATTCCATGTTAGAGGCATTGGCAGCTTTATATGAAGTCCCTGGAACTTTGGCTGCAGCTCCAGTTCTTTCCGGTGGTTTGGACAATGTTGCAGATTTTGTGGTTGAGGTTGTGCTTGAGATGGTGGCACTATGGGTGGAGGAGGATGCTGTACATTTAGAGGTGGTTGCTGTACATTCGTTGGCAGTTTGTCTCAATTTGTTGGTGGCTGTAGTACAGCTGTAGGTGGCGGCTGAGAGTTTGGAGATGGGTGCTGTCGATTTGGTGGTGTCTGGAGTAGAGTTGGAAGTTTTGACTGGAAGCTTGGAGATGGCCGTCATGGTTATGGTGGAGTTAGTTACAGCAGAATCCAGATTTGCTGTAGTTGGAGATGGCCCCCTCAATTTGGAAGTGGTTAATTTTTGTAATGGTCCAATGGTTGTGTTTGAAGTTAATTCGGTTTTGACCTCACTACTTCTTGAAACAGTCAGGGGGGTTCCTGCCTCATCAATTTCCATCTTCACCACCTTTGAAATTAAATGAAACAACCATATTAAGTACACCGCTTATTTTTCAGCTGTCAAAGAGCTACACAACTAATCAGGCTGACATGAAGCTGCATTTCCTTGTTATTCGTTTCATCAGCTCATCATGCAGTGGTTTGGGTTCAAACGTATTTCCCTATAGGCCTGCACGATATTGGAAAAAAATGACAATATTTTTTTTTTCCTGCAAAATATATTAGGTTATGAAAAAAAGACTAAATACTAAATCATTCTCAATTACTGGGGTGATTTTGTAGGGGAGTGCATCTACATAGAAAAGAAAAAGGAAATGTTCTTATGTGAACCAGTCTTTGTTGAACTTTTAATGCTTTATAAAAACCAAAGCAAGTAAGCGCTGTGATTACTCTTCTGAAGTGATTTTGGAGAGGGAAATTAGATGGTTAAATACACTGGTTGACTGACACGACACCATTGCATTCATAGAATACTATCAATCTAGGCTAAAGTGAATGAAATCAATAATGCATGCATGTTGCTTCCTCTAAATGTCAGGTTGTAGTCAACTGCTTTGGTTGTTTGATACATTTATCAACATTGATTGTTTGCTGTGCATGCAGACCTGCATGTCACACACTTGCATCAAACTGTGTATCCAAGAGCACTTAAATCAGTGTACATTACGATATATCAGACACAGACTGCTGTTGTAGATTAGTACGTTTCCAGCGTCGCGGCTCCAGAAAAGTGGCAGGGAGATGTCGTGATTACGTTGCATTAATCAGGTGATTTAGTTAGTCTTTGCAGCGAACATAAAAACACTGACTACTGTAGCTTCACTACCCATGGAAATATATGTGCATTACTGTGTCAGTGGCAGCTGCCGCTTACGGTAGGGTTCCGTATAAATTAATGTATTCATAGCATGTGCTGTATCTTTAGTTGCAGTGCTGCGTTGCCGATGTGTGGAAGAGGTGTTATTGATCTAGGTAGAAGGTCAGAATGATGTATTAACATGTAAAGAGGCCCTATACGTGAAAAAGTTGAGATGTTGGGTCTGAAGAGAATAACAGGAAAGGGCCATGATAAATATCTGTCTAGAAGTTATGTATTCTGTCATTCTATAGCGGAACAACAACTTAAGGCACAGTTAACCTATGACCTTTGGTGGGGCCTACAGGATATCTGTCTCACGGAGTATGGGAACATACCACGTCTTATGTTACATAAATGCACAGATAAATACCATGTTTGAACAGCAGAACGGGGGAGCGACAATTTTTGAAGATCAGGTCGGTCGTCTCTCCAGATACTACACATGAACTGCAAAATGGCGGGAGGCCATTTGATTTGTGCATAACGCAGCATACAATCTCAGAACATATGAAGAGAACATAATATGAACAGAATATACTTTGTAACACATTCAAGAAAAATGTAGCCTCGTACCCTGGCTATTTAAAAAGGGACTGGCAGGTGATGGGGAATCACCCCCCCCACACACACAACAATAAACATAACACTGAACTATACCATTGAAGTGTTTTTAAAAAAAGAATTCGTTTGAAAACATGAACGGAAGATCATTAAATTGACGGAGAGCCTCATGCCTATGACACGAGTGGTTAATTTCACAAGCTACGATAGCAACGATAGCTTGCTAGCAAACTAGCTTCTACCCTCTCTGCTAGCTGCCTAGCAGCCGGTGTTCTGTTTATGTAACCGTCTATGATTCTGTTGCGTGTTGTTTTCGCAACCACGCCCCCCCGAGTCAAAACTTCGCTGGCCGAAATTCGCGAGGTGTTTCGCTGTGTGGAAGCCTACCGTTACGGTACTTTTCTACACACGGAGAGCCTCACTTCCCATAACAAACCCCGTCGGACTAACGTTACGTCACATGACCACCTGTATTAAAGGGGAAGGGTCGGCCGGTAACAATCATGTAAAAAGGAGAACGGTGAAAGTTTCCTTTTCTATCAAGCAGCAAAAAAGTTTTAGCGTCAACATCGCAACCAGGGTTCCAAATTAGCACCATCTACTAGCCAAATGCTGGTAAAATAAGTGGCTGGTAGATTTGCTACACTCACCAGCCAAAAAACAACAACGGTACTCTATTGAGTGGCTGGTGAAATTTGAACATTGAATAGCCATTCGGCTGGTGGACGAAAAAATTTTGAACCCTGATCGCAACGTCCTGCGATGTGAGTTTCTCGCTTGCGCACATCGAGATGTAGACGATTAAACAAAATATCGTGCAGCCTTATTTTAGAGTCAAACTTTAGTTTAAAAGCATAATTAGGACTGAAACGCCACTTTTAAGATTTACCGTAATTTCGTCTTTCGGTCAAATGGCCTTTTGAATGGGAGTGCTAGGGGCACTACTATGATCGTGTCAAAAATCACTATTTTTAAAACACTAAGAAGGCTCGACACATGAAACTTTGCTCGAAGTATCACCAGGGGCTCTACACATGAACTCGAGCATTGAGAACATTGTTTGTGTACACAGAGTTTACTAAAAAGAAAGGTTTTGAACAACTCACTTAGCTGTTGCATAGACAGTTAAAGAAATTGACTAATTGATCCCATAGATTTCAATGGAGACCAGTGAAGTGAATTAGAAGCACTTTTCCGGTAAGGGCTGAGCGTTACTGCTGTGGTATCTTTAAGTAGCGATGATGTGATGATGTGTCTGAAGAGAAATTCACTGACACTGACTTGATTGTATATAGCAAGTTTTCAGCACCAATTACAAGCCCTGCAGACCGGGAGAGTACACAGCCGATGGACACACTGTCTTGCTGCATCGAGAACAGGGTTATAAGGGATATGTTTAGGTAACATGTTAGATAACATAAAAAGATGCGAGTTGGCAAAGTAAAGGTCAGAGTCCATTTGAGGGCCTCCGACACTACACAGTCATTGAACCCACTCAGCCACCAATCACAGCGCACCACACAGAACATCACCTCCAAAAAAAAAAAATCACGCCACAGAGATAAGTTATTAAACCTACTTCACTACCACAGTGCTCATGATGACTCAGCACATTTGAGCTTTATAACAGAATTTTAAACTTATTTCCCCCCTTCGAGATACTACACTGCGCAGCCTCCAACTGAGCTTGAAGACGTAAATGTGCCGTGAGCAACGTGTCTGAAAGTTGGAAGTCTTCTGGTAGCTGTGCCAAGAGAAATCTCAATTATTCCCAATCTTGCAGAGACGGAGAGCGTAGGTATATGTAAGGAGATAACATAGGCACAGGCTAATTATTGCTAACTAAATGCTAGTTAATATTAGTAATTACACTTAAACAGCTAATGTAAGTCAAAACTGCCTGCACGCTTCTCCTGTACTGTACGGTAATTCCTCTACTGTGCGACAGTAAGTCGCGTGATTATGACACAATCGTTAGCCTATTTTTACAAAAAAACGTCTGCTACGAGCCGTAACGTGAGGTACAAGGTAATGGAGCCTTTTATACATTGTTGTGTTTCTTTAGAAATAAACAATGGACAAATAAAGTCTTTAAATGCTTCAGATGTAAAGTTATTCGCTGTCAAAGTGACGTTTAAAATGAATGGCAGTCAATGGAAAGCTAACGGCGGGTGAGGGCTAGGTAGCATCAAAATGGCGCCATAGGAGGTATGCGTTGTGGAGAGAGGCTTACCCCCTTGAGCTGTTGTGGTTTCCGCTCGCAGCCATCTTTGCCAGTCAAAAAGTGTCGACCTCCGAATGCGAATGAACGGACTCCATAGGAGGAAATGTCATTCTTATATGAGGCTCCTTTTTCAACTACAAGGTCAATATTGTTTTTCACTAATGACAAAACAAAGAATTATCCGTGCATTTATATGGAACTAAGCTTTAGGAGCTTTCCATCTTTACTCTGCTCCCTGTTAAGTTGCATTCGGAGATCGACTACTTTTGACTAGCAAGTTTGACTCTTTGGTACATTCTCAAAAAGACCCTAGGTTGCATTTTGACAAGAGTTACGCTTTAAACATTCTAAAGCCTCTTTTAGGGTAATCAGTGTAATCCAAGCTTCTCAAACTAAAATCTCGAAGAAAAAAAAAAAAAAAAAAATGATGAATGATGATTTTCATGAATAAAAACATTTCAAAAAACGTTTTTGATTCAACTCTGGAAGTTACAGTGTTGCCATGGAAATGCCAGAGGAATATTTATAGTGTTGAGCATGGTGTGCCGTCATTCTGATTTGATCACTATCTCAATGTCTAGTTGGCCAATGAGATTGCCTGGTTGATCTACGTGTTGTATAATGCCAAATCGTCTGACCTGACAGAGCTCATTTTCAGCATCAAGGGTGACTGAGGTGTCCACAGGAAGTTCACGCCCACTGTGCTGCTGATCCCGAAATGCCTTCACTGACTGTATGGCTGTGTAGATGATACAGAAGAAATACTGTACAGTAAAGCTTGTGACTTTCGTATTCACCTGTTAATTGAAATGAATTAGCTTCAACCAAAACTACTATGAAAACAAGAAAAAAAAAACAGTCTCAGAATTAAGGAAGGATGTAACCTTACCTGATTTAAAGCTTTGCTTTGAGAGGATATTGTAAATCTCCTCATCCAGATCAACAACCTGGAGTCCAGACATCAACAATTGGTAAAAACGTTGTTATACATTATCCAGGGCTGGCCAAAGGAAAATGGTTCTATTTTCTATCTCAGTTATGAAGTGACAGTTATAACAATTTTCCACAAATGAAAGAACAAGGACCAAACCTGAGCCTCTCCATATCCATTTTCTTGTTCAAACAAAGCAGCCGAACGTCTGATCTCCTCCCTCTGGTGAGTCAACGGTGGGGATGGGAGTCTCTGTAACCCCTAATGTCAGAAACGCTCTGTCAGAAGACATTACTACTACAAAACTGATCACATGTTTATATATACATGTAGTGAATATGGTAAAAACTAAATACCTGCCGTATTAAAGAAAATTCCAATCTTAAAGTGCCCATATTATGAAAAAAACAAAACACTTTCTGGGATTTGGGGTGTTCTTTTGGGTCTCTGGTGCTTCCACACGCATACAAACATTGAAAAAAATCCATGCATGCTGTTTTGAGTGAGATACGGTTTCTGAATGTGTCCTGCCTTCAGTCTCCAGGTGAGCTGTTCAAAATCGGCACGGCTTGTGATGTCACAAGCCGGAACGAGCTGGCTAACCACAACCGTTAGCTCGTAGCATTAGCATGCTAACGCTAATGCTCGCATGCTACCTCGTTCACAATAGCAAAGCACTGCTACAACACACACAAGTTCACCATAATCTACAAAAGAACTACTTACATGTGCGCCCTCATTTAGAAGTCTCACAGCTAATCCAGCCTTGTAACTGACCGAAGTTGGAGAAACAGCATCTCTTTTACTGTCTATGGAGCTAGCTAGCTGACATGATCTACATCTGAGCTACTGCGCATGTGCGAGTGCAATCAAAGATAGTACAGAAGAAGAAAAGAGGTCTCACTCTGTAGCTAAAACAGAGACCAGCTGAAAAGAGGATCTGCAGCAGTGAGAGAGAGCTGTGCAGTACAACAAAAATATGGTGTTTTTTGAAAATTAAACCATGTAAACCTATTCTGGTACCTTAAAATACAATTATGAACCTGAAAATGAGCATAATATGGGCGCTTTAAATCTTAAGTCAAGATGGGAAGAGTCTAAATTAGGATTTGCTTCTGTAATTCCAAATTGGGAACTAACTTTTTATCTCAGGTTAGGAAATCCTAAATACTCAATTGTTTTATTTATTGTTTCTTTATCAGGGACATTACCTATAACATCACAACCAAACGTGAGAGATGCGAGAGTTTTTAGGACGTCTAGCCTCCGCTAATTTGCAGTCCTTGTCCCTCACTTGTTAGCTTATAGTGAACGTCCTGTCATGTTTGTTGTCTTCTCTCCCGTGTAGCCGAGCGCATGTCATGTATTACATGTTAAGTAGCTATGTTAAAGGTTATGCAGTAGGGGGAATAACAATTAAGCTCATCAGACGTTTCCTAAAAATAAAGATTGTTCACAAGTCCACTACAGAGTCGAGTCTGAAGTCTTTCGAGAAAAAGTCTCAGGTCATGTCTGAAGTCACTGTGTGTGCGACATCTCTGGTATCGTTTCTCCATCAAACCAAAACACATCGTTAGGGTCTGCAGTCGACATTTCGTTGGTTGTGTAAAAGCAATTTAAAAAAGCAGCCATATGAAATAAACAAGTTAAACTATGAAAGTAGTAGGAATGATCCTTAGGAAAGGATCTGCAAGTAATGAAGTTTCTGTAATACGGCCCCTAGAAAACATTCTGATGGGTAATGAAGATGTTAAATGACTATGGTAAGCTATGAAAGTAAGTTAGCTGTTGCGTTGTAGTAGCAAGCTACGATGTTCTAATATTATAATATATCAACTATTTTAAAAACGTCTCTACCACTCTGATTCAACTTAACCTTTTTTTTTTTCGGACTTGGCTAACTTGGCACGCTTTTATGCACAGAACGAGCACTGTGGATTTTGTCCCCCACTTCTTCGCTCTATGAAGGGATCTCTTCATGGCCAGTATGGAGAGGAGGAAGGATTACAATGACCATTACGCCTTTCAATGTACATATGTCATATGAGAAGTCCATTAAAATGGACTCAAAACAACCCAAACCCATCCTTTAACATTTACCAGGTAGAGCTGGTGGTGGTAGGGTCCGGTAATATGGGTGACGATGTCCTTTTCTGGGATTTTCAGAGAGCAGCACTCACAAAAGTAGATGGGGTCACGCTCATCGCAATGGCATTCAAGAAGTGCACTTAAGCCTAGAAGATATTGTTAACTATTAATATTGCGTAAGAAATCTCCTCCCTGGATAGACATTTTAGAAAATGAACGAAGCTCAAGCAAACGTAAAACAATAAAATGTTATGGTAAATCAAAATATGATCAGTTATCAGTAAAACAACATTAACAGTAGACCAAACTGACCAAGTATCCTACAATACCACACAAGACTTTTACATTACAGCATGGATTCTTTTATATATATATATATATATATATATATATATATATATATATATATATATATATATATATATATATATATATATATATAAATAAAAATAAAAAAAAGGTACTGACCAACCACAGGATCTCGGCTCTTCCTCTTGACATACTGCCACAATTGATCTTGTTGGTAGTTCACGTTAGAAGATGCTGTAACAACAAACATTTTCATAGAAAAAAAATCTTCCAAAAAAACCTCAATATGGCATTTACGTACCTTTGTCCTTTGTAGTTTCATGACTTGGTTTGCCACTTTCACCCGTGTCTGCGGTGGTTACCTCCTCGTGTTCGTTACTTGGCAAGTTTTGCGGTTCTTTACAGAATGCGTCTTCTTTAGAGGTGAGCCGCTGCCTTTTATGGCTCATTTCTTGCTCGGCATTCTCAACAGGACAGGTGTCCTGTGAGATTTTCCTTTTCTGGGTCAACTGTGTCAGGACATCTTTGCTATCTGTCCTTGAATTCTTGTCTGTGTCCTTGCAGCTTTCTAGTGTCTGCCCACTTGGTTTTCTCACTCTATGGTCTTCCATCTTCTCCTTTAGGTCTTCTATCTTCACCTTTATCGCCTGGCATGTCTCACTTCCTGCATTCTTTATCTCCTCTGAACTAGTTTTTGAAAACCGCCCTCTTCTCTGCTCCGATTCTTTTTCACTTGGGGTAGGAGTTTCTACACTGTGTGTATTTGTTACTTCAGCACCAACTTCTACTGAAATCTTTTTCAGGGTCATCTCACTACTGTCTGTAGATTTTTGACACATTTTCTCACCCCCCTCCATCATCCTGCTTTTATTCTGACTGTCCTTGTCGATGTCTTTCAGGGTTTGTCTGGGGACTGAGAAACATACACGGCGTCAAAAAAATGCATTCGATTATGTAATTATCAACACTGTTTATTAAGTGTCACCTGAGTAAGCAATAATACAAATGCAATAAATGATGAAGAAAATAGTGGGTGAGGTGAACATAAAAGCCAATTTGCAGAAAGCAACATGCACACTTGTTATATTTTTCTTTACTGCTACACAAAAATAAAATAAAATACAAAACAACAACCAAATCTCCCACCAGGGCAACCAAAGCCTCAAGTACTCCAGATATGAATGTTTCCATAGTTGTACTGGTACTACTGTCATACTGCACAGAAAACATCAACATTACTCTCAAAATGAGTATTCTGCTTGACTTACCCAGCTTCTTTTTAGGCATTATTTGGGGTTTATAGGATCTATTTTCTCTCTTAGTTGCAGCTGCCAGGATGAATGTTGCTGGAACAAAATAGTATAATCAGTCAAAAAAAATCAATTCAGTTACAGATGCCAATATGGATCATTCATTGCAATACAAAGACTCACCTTTAGAATACGAGCAGGGCTCCCAAATGGGCTTCTTCAACTTTATTACCTTTAAAAGGCAGAAAATATGGAGACAAAAGCATTGGTGCATGGCTGGAGAGGCTACATGAAGATGGTATAGAAACTTAATTTCTGGTATAGAATACCTGTACATGTGATATGGAGTGAAATCGCGTTGCCTGTTTTGCCAAGTCCAATAAGGTCTCTGCATCTGTGCTCGAATTCTGGGAGCCTGGGTGGAAACGGTCCTACACACAAAGCACAAATGTTTAGTCTAGCAAACGGGTATTGTTTTTCGCTACACTTATATGTATAAAATATCTAATACACCAAATATTTAGACCCTCCTTTCTTGACATTATTGTACTTATGTGTGGCTTCATGGTCCCCAGGATGAAAAGGAACTAGCTAAAGCTAACAAACATTATTGACAGATGCATCTTAAGACAGATTAACAATTACAATGTAGCAATTTGTTATTTAACAAATTGTGAATAATCAAAGTATGCTTAAAATGACTGCAGAACTAATTACAGTAGTTTTTTTCTGTCTTGTATAATAAATAAATAAGTAGTAGTAAAGCAGTAGTTTTAACAGCATCATCATCATTACTCAGATTATTATAAAGTCAGCTGTGGATGTGGAAATGAAAATTATGAACATAGAATATTTAAGTACTATCCAGACTGCAACAAAATACTCAAGATTTAAAACAGTGAGATTAACAAATGTTGAACTAATGTAATTAGGTATTTAAAAAAAAGTATTTGAATATGAGGAATGAATTAGAAACAAATTGCATGATATGTTTTGATTTTACCTGACAGCACATTCCTGCCATCAAGATGTGCTGTATTAACTTTACATATAATTATGTATTATAAGATTATGCTGGTACTATGAGTATTATGTGGCTGGCACCTTTTCTGAAATGACTAAAGGCCCTGACACACCAACCCGATAATCGGCCGTCGGACAGTCTAGCGAGATCAGTGACTCGAGTCTTTTCGGTGTGTTCCGTGCCGTCATCAGTCAGAGGAGCCGTCGGCCTTCATTTTGGCCGACCCGACTTGCTGGGTCGGAGGGCGGGCAGTCGGACTCACTCCACCAATCTGATTGGTGGAGTGCTAACCCGGAAATAACGAGCGGGATGAGTGACGAACGCCTCTCAAAATCTGACGAAAATCTTTTAAACTGACCTTTGTCGATCTGAAATGAAGACAGCAACTATGTGGCCTATTTCCCGCTTAAAATGTTTTCAGAAACA
Organism: Sander vitreus; assembly: GCF_031162955.1. Taxonomy (NCBI): domain Eukaryota; kingdom Metazoa; phylum Chordata; class Actinopteri; order Perciformes; family Percidae; genus Sander; species Sander vitreus. The sequence continues at coordinate 16,280,590 of NC_135868.1, forward strand.
TGTTTCAGTGAACCATTTTCGTAAAATATGAGATCGTATTTTGAACAAGCCGCCATTACTATCGGCTGGAGAAGCCAGACCCACGTGACGCGTCATTTCTGGTTTTCATTTTTTGGATTACGTCTTGTGCACGCGCAGAACATACGCTCAAGACGGCGTCGCTGCGGTGTGTTCCGAGGCACTTTTTTTTTTACCTCAGGGAGCCGACTGATCAGTCCGACTGCCTTTTCTGCCAATGGTCAGGAAGTGCCTGAATACCTTGCAAGTCTACAGCAACTTCTGTAGCTTCTACAATAATGCCAAGTCGAAAGGCAAAAAAGGTCACGTTATTCTAAATGCATTTAGAAAAAGTCGCAACCAAAAAAATAATAAAATCGATACCTTATTCCACGTTTAAAATAGTTGGAGAAATATCTGGAGAATAACTCTACTGCAGTAAGAAATACCACATTTAATTCTCATTTGAAAGTGTTTCTTTTCGCTGCCCAAAAAAAGTCTAAATCTCACAGATATAGAAGAACAGTAATAATTTAACAGCTTGCAGACACGGTGCTTTGCATTGGATTTTTCCAACTGTGCCGCTGTTTGCCTGCCTTTAGTCCAACACCCCAAATAAACACAAGAGATACTACGTGACAACAAGAGCATAACAGTCACCATTAATGGAAAAATAATGCAGTAAGATGTGTGAATAAAAACACTCACCAGAAATGTTGCAACATGCTCCCGACTGAACACATGAGCGTAACATTCATTGTTTAACAACCGCCTCTCACAGAGCAAACACAGGAATCCCACTTCTGTTAGCTGATCCCGTTTGACACACACGTCGTGCATGACCAGGAACTGACAACCTGCCATGATAAGGCAAAGAAAAGTCAAAAATTCCCACAGTGCATTTCAGATATCTGGCAAGACCTTTTCTCTCCGGTGGTACTCACCGAGCAGAGGAAATCTCTCGTTTTGTTGGAGTTTGCTGTAAGTTTCACGCTGAGGAACTGCACAGATATAAAAAACAGTCCAACATGGACCAGTCAGCTGAAGGTAATCAATTTCATTTAATTTATTTAGGGCTAAGATAGCATTTTGTTACTAACCGTCACACTTTAAGTGAGTGCGGTGTGGCTCAAGTCTCTCCATCACTGACAGACAAAATCAAAAATAGATAGATTTCAATGTTGATCGAGTTGGCTTGGTGGCAAGCATGACCAGAACCACTTCAAATAATCTCACAGAGCAGGGTTCACAATTTTGAGAAGTTTGTCTCCCTAGCTATCTCTGAATAATTCAATGTATGCATTTCCTACCTTTTGAGTAACTCAGTCGGATGAGGCTCTGAAACACCTTGTGTGGGATATCAAATACCTGAGAAAGGAAAGATTCTCAATTAGTAATGCCTAAAGAATATTATTTAGTCTACAGAAGATGAACCTTTTTGTTCTTTTACATTAACAAGCTCGACTGTGGTTAGTTATTGCCTTTTAGACTGACTTTTAGTGTGTATGCTATGATACCAGACATAAGTAGTAAGGCAAAAGGAGCAATAATGACATTTATATATCCGTGAGGGAAATCCCTGCTATACTGCTTTTTCAATTATGATCATGCTCTTGCAATTACAATTGTATACATCTTATGTATTGACCATGATAATGAAATGTTTTACAATTAGTTGTTGAGAAACTAAAAAACAAGTAAACTCATTGTAAAAGAGTTTAGCCTGAAAGGGGTAACTGTGTTCTAAGAAATTGAGGATATGCATACATAGAGAAATGACTGTTTGTTGAAAAAATGTCTTTTGTTCAACCACAGCACGTGTGTGGAGGTGGTTATGGAGTAGACACAGATGTGTGGGTGTTTTGACGCATGAAGGAGAAGAACAATGCATCCTAAGCCAAGAAGTTTCAAGCCATGTTAAGAAATGTCATATAACATCCTGAAGGATATCATGTGACTCCTGTCGTTTGTTACAGATGATGTGTGTTAATTCAAATGACCATAAGAACTCAGTGTAATGCTGATAATGGTTCTTACAAGCAATAAAAGCTTACTTTACTGGATATTGGGTATGCTGGCATTTTGTTTACCAACTCTCGTCTCTAGACTAAAATCTGAGCTTTTTTAGTATTTTTCACGACAATATCTCTAAACAGATGTGAACACCTTAGTGAGAGGGGGATAAAAACAGGTCTGTTCCAAGTTCTTTGGCATTTTACCTTCAGCATCGTCTGCTTTGGTGCCTTTTCCTTTTCCTCTTCCCATGCCATTGTCCTCAAGACTTCCTCATCCAGATGTTTCACCCACGCAAAAGGCAACCGCCAGGGATTCTGGTACAGCTAAGAATTTAAGACAAAGCTGGTTATTATAATCCACCATAACAAAATAAACCGCTTATTGTGATGGATTCCCAGGATCAGGGCTGGATTGGCCATCCGACAGACGGGCCACTTTCCTTTGGGTGGACACAACTTCACACAGGAGGGGGGTGTCTCCAATTCCCATAACCATATTATGACCATATCCCCTCAAATAGAGCGATCACTTATAGGCTACTTAATAAGAACACGTGTACATAATTTATTAGAAAGTGGGTCACTCCCCAGCAGTATTAGTAAAATTCTGATCCCTTTAATTCACAAAAAGGACATCAAAAAATGTGGCAGCTATTTAATGTGATTAAAAAAAAAAGAAGAAAAAACACGCAATTTGCAATTCCTCACATGCATCAGGTGTTCTGCGGATCTCCAGCTGCATTGAACACAAACCACAGTAATGACTTAAAACTCACCAATGTGTGTATGAGATGTTTTGGGGAGTCAAAGTGTTGCCTGAGAAAGGACTGGGGGAAACAGTCCTCACAAGCAAAGCACACATAAATAGGTTCCTCCTGAAGCTGAGTGCTGATACATGTCACAACCAGGGGTACACCTAAACAAACAAATAAGAAATATTACATTTTTCAGTTTAACGCCTTAAAATAGGACAATGATAACAAGTGGGTCCGGTCCGCTCACCAATAACTGGTTGATTTTGCCCCGAGCGCTTTTTGAGGTACTCAAGGTATAAACCCAGATTGATTTTCCATCCTAAAGGAAAGAGTTAGGAGATTCAATTGCAATTTTGCTTAGATTAGAGGAGTAGTGAACATCAACTCAAACTTTCCAAGATGGATGCCAATTTTTGGAGACAGGGATACCGTCAAAGCTTACTGTGTGAACATAAATCAGTTCTCTATTTATACGTTTATATTTTTAAATAGCTGGCAGACCTTTTGACCAATATAGTTTCAAACTGATTTAAAGTGTTGCAGCATGCTGTAACAGGAGAAAAGTGTACCTTGGAAATAACCATCAGCACCTGTAAGAAAGGAGGGATATCGTCATCTCTCATTTAAGTGAGCCTAACACAACACCATTGTATGAGAAATGAGAGGAAAGTACACAATACCTTCACCAAATAGTTTAGTGAACATCTAGGGAAAAACATTAGGGACAGATCTTTGAGAGTATGTCACATTGTGTAGCACAGCATGAATAATCACAAATACTTGTAGGAAGCTATGAAAAGGTTGACATACCTCTTTGTGTATCGACTCAGACAAATGTGAGGAATAATGACCTATATGGTCAAAGCTCATACTGCAGTTCTGCCACAAGGGAGAAACAAAAAATAAATACACAAAGTTCACTGCATTAAACAAACTTGTGTTCTTGATGTTCCCTACAACATAGATAGTATTAGGTACAGTAATGATATCCAGGCTATTGTAGTGACATTTATAATTGTGATATTTATAATTTATCACCTGACAGCATAGTTTGTACGATAATGCTGCTGACGGTACAGATGCAGCACGATACACTGCAAAGACAAAAACATAGCATTGAGTTGTTAATTCCACATTCTTAACTGTAAAAACACGTTCAATAGAATATCTGCGATTTGCTTTTTAAAGAAGAAATTGAATACACCATCTCTTTTTCTGGAATGTATGAAATGTCTGGCTAATTGTTTTTATTTTAGCAATTTAAAAACAATGGAGTTTAATTGACATTTCACATTATCACAACCAGTGTACGACCAACAGCTTAAATGGCTTAACTAGTTCACACTGATAATACACACCCAGCTTGTTCCCTGGTTTGACGCTTGTAATCAAGCCGCTCTCATCGTTTTCCTTCCTGATGGATTCCAGTGCCTTCAGTGCTACAAGCCACCAAAAGGTTTAATTAGTAAAACATAATACTGGGTTTAACTGAAGGTCTAGTTCATTCAGAGGAATACAACATTAACGGAGACATGAAAAATAAAAACCAACCTTGTGCATAACAAGCGAAATTCACCGATGCGAATTTGGCAGGCTCCAGGCTCACTTGCTGTAACAAAAAGTCATACGGTTTTACATTAATACGGACAAAAGCATACATTTGGGACAACTGCACTAGTGACTTTGTGAACCGTATTACCTTCATATCAGTGTCTGAAGTACTGTGAATTTCCTCCGTCTGCTTTGCAAAATTGAGCAACATGGGGGCAAACTTGTTGTAATCCATGTAGGATTCCTTTGCCAGCAAAGTAGACGGATGCCACGCTCTCTGCACAGATTATGTGAATCACACAAATGCCCCACAAGGAGAAAACCAGGTAAGGAATGATGCATTTTTTCCCCCCAAACTTTAAACACTTAGATCTAGCCAAGCAGACATCAAGCTAATCACCGTATAGTCAATGACACAGATTCCATTATTCCCTCACAGATGCACCATCTGAATGACCTACATCCTGGATAAAACCTGGCATTGTAGATATTCCCTGTGTCTCTGGGATTGTGTTTTTTAAATATTCTCTTTTAATGTCAAAGCTACTTACAAAGTAACAAAAGATGTGGTCAAAGCTCAGAACATGTTTGATGATCATGTGGGCCGCCAAAGGTAGGTTGCAGAGCGTGCAGAGGTAGTATCTCTTCTCCATCGGCCCAACACAAATGCATTCAACAAGGTGCTGCATGCCTACAAGACCATGAACAGAGAACACGAGAGAAGAAGAAAAGAAAGCTGAGGAAGGCCAACAATGTAGTTAGCTTCGCAGCGTATGGATGTGAATTTCATCTCGTGGATTGGTGAAATCCTTCCTTGGATCATTCATTTTGTTGAATTGACATTATACGATTATCTCTAGAGTAGTGACAAGGTAATCCCATAACAAAACATTTCTCTAAATTATTACAATTATTCTACGAGACAAAATATACGTTGCCCTTTCTGTGTTGTTTTTCATGCCCTTCCTGTTCCCTATACTAAGGAACATTTCATTACCAGCAGCATTTGCATCCAGAGCGTTTCGTGAGGCATTTACTGACCAAGAAGTGGATGCTTCCTGTTGCGGTCTCTTTGGTATGTTTGTATCATTGTCCTCTTTGGCTTGGTAACTAGAGAGGGGGGAAAAGATTGCAGCGATGAAGCATGGACTAAAAGGATAATAAGTCAAATTAAATGTAACATATGCAGATAAACAGTATCATTACAAGTAGAAGAAACAAAGGGCTGCTGATTTGATTATATGTAACCGACTGATAAAGCATTGCTTTTGTATAGGGGTATTAGATGGGTAGGGTCTTAAGTGTATGTTGAACTCCGATATCCAGACAAGCAGAAATAAAGAGTCCTGAGAAAAATGTACACACACCTTCAAGCAGCTTGAGAAGCTTGTCATTTTCACTGAGAGTGTGCATCACTGCAAAGTAGGAGCAGATCATTTTCATTAAACATACAATTTAATAAAAGTCTCAAACAAATATTGCATAGGGAAATCTTAGAATCGCCTACCTTCAGTGTAGGTACATCTTTCAAGCCTACTCAACAGATCTTCAGGTAAATCCAACAACTGCAGAGATAAAATTAGGCTTTCATCCCACCAATACAAATATTGCAACGGTCTCTTTACATAGCAGAAAATATGCCTACTGGAGTCCAAAATAACACTATTAGAGTGGTGAGACTGAAAAATAAAACGGAACTAAAATTGTGGGCTGGAAAACCAAAACAATGAGCTTAAAGAAAATATGACGTTCCATAGAGCTGAGAGGAACCGCAGAGTTGGGTGTTTATTCTTTGTGGGCTTTCACTTCGAGCGACCCCTTTCACATACAAATAGTTATGTGATCCATTGTTGGTATAACATTATTAAATATAGCTGCTTTTATGTTTCAATATTCATTCAAAATTACTGTACGATTCCAGACCTCCAGGTACAAACCTGTAGTTGTCCGGGCCCCCTTTCTTTCACTACCTTTATGACCTCAGGTCTCAGAAAGATTCTCGAATCCATGCTGGGTATCCAGCCGAAATTCAGCATGTTGGGGTTTGTGTAGTTCTAAAATACAAAATACTAATTAAAATGTGGTTCCAAATGTTAAGCATTGGTTCATTTTTATGATGTTCAGCACTTACAAAGTAGTTTCTGAAATGGTCACTAGAAGAGAGGTGGTATATAATCATGTCTGGTGGATGCTTTTCCCCACAGACATGGCACAGGTAAAAATGTTTGTCTGTCTCTGGACTGAAACACAGAGTCATCAGAGACAAGCCTGGAAGAAAGTACATTTAAAATAGAATAATTACTTCAAACATAATTCATCTTTTACATCTTTGATATCTGGAAATGGATCGAGGAGACTTCACAGATGACCGATTCAGATGTCTTCAGATTAGATGCAGCTTTATTCAGATCGATAACACGCACACTTGAGTGGGAGAAACCGTCTCATACACAGATCAGGCACAGACCAGTTTCTCACTGAACACTAAGTTAACAGACTCCTTTATATTGTTTGGCCTCACATCTGAAGAACCAGTTGTCAATCACATAATCATAACTTAGGGCCCCATCCTAAGGTGGTCTCCGATGTTGGTTAGACCTCCTCTAAGGTCCTAGGTGAAGATTACATATCTTGTTTTTCAGCTCTCCGCACGAAACATAATAATTACACCTGGAGAATATTAGTTCTCATGGCATCCGATACCGTCATGGTGTCATACCCAGATGTTTCCCATGATCATCACGCACATAATAACCCTATATAATATATTGTGTAAGATATCTTTGAAAGCATGCAGACTTAATGTTCAACCTATCAATCTTCAGCAGTAATATACATTTATACACATACATTTACAAGTCATAAAGACAAGCACAGAGAATAATGTGTCCTTTTCCCCTTCAGCTATGATAATAACTTATATAATACTGTGTCCGCATAGATTTCTAGTTTGTTAAATAAAAGACTGTGCTTTAAAAAGGTAGAGTATACAATATAAGTATGTTGCCGCATTAATATAGAAGCAAAGATTCAGTTAAGACTAAAATTGAACAGAAATTTGACTGCCATGTCAATCAGGTGCACAATGTTGCCATATTTCTCATATTGCTGTCAATCATACTCTGCAACAGTAAAGCAGTGGTTGTCTCCTGTTGGGATGCATGAGAAAAAAGGGTAAACTACCAGCAAACTCAAATATAAATACACTTTACTAACCTATGACGGGTTGTTTGATGTCACGCCTGGCACGTGGATGGATCATAATAAGGTAGGGAAAGAAGCCTGTAGAGTATACATGACAATGGAAGGAAAGATGATTACGCTTGAGCTACTCAGGACAGCCTACGTTACTTCAATCTGTAAATGGGTCCAGTGATGTACTGGCCATTGATGTGACATTCTAATTTGTTAATTTGTGCGCATTATGTGTTTTAACCTTCTCAGTCTAAATAATAGGCCAAAGGTATATGAATGCTTACAACAACCTAAGTTATACACTATATAAAAGAAGTGGATGTAGCCACCATTAGGGGTGGGAATCACAGGTTACCTCACGATACATGGCTCACGGTACTGATAATATCACGATACAGCAATTGCAATAATCAATATATTGCTAGACAATCCTATAATGCTACACAACGATATTATGAAAAAAACAACAAGGAGAGATAAACGATTCAACATGAGATTCATTAACAAATCCAGGTATTTTGCTAGAACCCATCGTTAGGGGTAATGTGTGAAACAATGCAGTAATGTGTTAGCAAAGGCAAGGAAGAAGAAGGCCGTTAGCAAGGAAAATATCAATGTAAACAATGCAGGTTTCAATATTTACAACAATAACAAAAAAGAATAAATCACACTGAATGTAAACAGGAGTTTTGTTTACAAGCACCAAACAGGGCGCGAAGGAGCATGCTTACCGAGACCCCTGAATGTATCTAAAGAAGAAGTGAACAAGTAAGAAAAAAAAAAGAAGATTAATATTAAGTCTGTCAGGTCCATTAAAGTCAAGAACACAGACAATAAAAATGCTTTAGGAAATTTTTTATTATTTATTTATTATTATTTTATAATTACGAATTAAATTTGGCGGTATGGCTCTGTTCACAGGAGTCCCCTGGCCTTTCATGAGCACCATGAAAAAGCAGAGAGTCAGGGGACAGCAGCAGCAGCATTAGGGGACGCTCACACAGTTTAAGACTGGGAGAGCTAAACTATTCCCCCATATGAACAGAGCAGTAACGATGACATAGAAGCAAATGCCACATTATACACGACAAGGTGGAGAAGTCGAGGAGGTGGGTAGCATAGATGCGAGCAGCAAGCAGTTAGGAGCAAACTAAAGCAGCTTAAGTAGGGCACCCTGTTTTGAGTGTAGCCATTTAGTAGGGAGGGGAGTTGACCAGCTGATGCAGATCAGCTGTTGCAGCTCAGCTGATGCGACCATGTTGTTGGCCAATAGCGGTTAGCAGTGTCTTGACTACGTGGCCTGCCAGAACCAACGCTAAATTAACTTGAAATAATCTGAGGAACAAGTTTCCGACACATGTTTTGCGTATTAGGACACCCATGGAGGTGACGCCATGCATATGAATGCCAGTGGTTTCAGTATATTCCAGTGATCAACAGGTGATGCTAAACAGGGTTGGGGTTTGATAGCATTTTATGGAATCTGAATCCTTTGCCAAACAAACAGGAGGGAAAAGAGAAGAAGCAGGCTTACCCCGACCCTTGAACGTATCTAAAAAGAAATAGGAAGGGAAAAAAAAAGATTAATGGAAATAATTTTGAGTAACACGTTTCCTCATGCAGGAAACAAGAAATATAAATATGAATTACCTTTCTGGAAGACTTCTGACATTTTCTGTTGGTAAAAAACAGAGGAAACATGCAGAGGTGGTGTATTATTGCTGAGGCAAATGTAGCAAAAGAAATATGGAGACTGCCTTATGATACAGGACAACTGCACTAACTGAGTCAAACACAGGACTGGTCTTTTCTCTCCAATGGCTTCCAGATTTAACTAAACAGTAAGCCAGCTTACTTCTAATGCGGTTCATGAGCCAGATCTACAGACAGATCTAGACGTAGAAGTATTGATCTAAAGCCTGGAGAAGTACCTTTCCTTTGTGTCCTATTTTGCATAACACCACATGACAATCTTGGCCATGACGTAAAAGCGTGGGGTGTGAGCAGAAGTCTAACCCATGAGGGAAGTGGCAGAATGACAAGGTAGAAAACAAAAAAAGCTAAACTTGTTCCACTAGATAAACAAAAAGGATGTGGCATGGCAGAAGGTGTGGACATTTGTGACTTGTTTATTTCACACTATAAAATGTAATGTTAAGTGCTCATGTATCTAGTCTTTCCCACATGTGCTCACCTGTCGATGTTGGCTTGAGTGCACATGACTCTTCAAATCACACACCTTCTTGTATTTGGTGAGGCAGACCTAGAAGACAACAAAAGTGCATCAGCATTGCGAAACAGAATAAGGGACATTTGTGGATAACAAATCTTGGCTCATGTAAACAAATATTCTTCCAGACCTCACTTCAAAATGGATAAAGGTTTGTTGTTTTGGTACTGCACAACAGGAAACCTCCACCAGTATAACCAATAGCCTTACACTTGTATTTATTATTTTGTTTAGGAAACTCAAGGTCCAGTGAAACCCTAGACCCATCACAGTAGAGTGTTGCTACGTCTGAACACAGAGTTACATCCATTGAGTTTAAAAAAAAACAGAAGTCCGTGAACAACCAATTAAAAGCCAAATTCAAAACAAATTTGTCACATTCAAAGAGGTCCATCCATCCATCCATCTTCATCCGCTTATCAGGGGTCGGGTCGCGGGGGTAGCAGCTCCAGCAAAGAGGTACAATTGTAAATGTTAAATTCCATCAGCCCCTTCAACTTGTGCACGTTTCATTATAAAGCAGACTGTGTGTGTGTTGGGGGGGGGGGGGAGAGCTCCTTCTGAGCATCTGTGCTGGCCTGGTGTATCCAGTACCTTCTACCCGGGGACTGCCCATTTCTCCGACGCTCCATTGTTCCGACCTCTCAATAACCCAAAAAATTCCCTTTGGTCCTACAGCCCACTAGTCCGCTGTCCCTTTGGTGGCGAAATTACGAATCCCACTATTGCCACGCCAAGAACCGCCCTACGAAGCAGCTCGATTGGTTGGGGTCAGGCATTTGACCTTGAGTGGTTAAGGTTAGGATAGCCAATTGGTCAGGAGATAGGACATGTACAAATGGGGTTACGTTACCTTGTGCAAGCATGGACGCCTGGCCAAAAAATTCGAAATATCACTGGTGGACGTCGGACTAGTGGGCTGTAGGACCAAAAGGAATTTTTCGGGTTACTGAGAGGTCGGAACAATGGAGCGTCTGAGAAATGGGACGTACCCAGCTGGTTCCCCTTGATGACATAGCACCTTCTACCCACTATTCAACAGGGAGAACGAACCACTCTCTGCAGGGCCTTGCGGTCCTGTTCGGTGCCGTTTCCTTACCAGGCAGTTAAGTTCCCGGTCACTCGCAGAGCACGCGAGTCTCTTGAACCTGCCCCGGTAATTTCTGTCTTGCATCGTTTAACGATAATGGGTAAGGATTAATATGCCAATACAACAATAGGATAAAGTAGAAAAAAGAGGAAGGGAGGGGGGAAGTTGGTTTTGCTAGTCTTTCACATGGCTTTCAGTCTCAGTCCAGTAAATGAAAAAAAAAGGTATTCATGTGGAAATGTGACTTTCAAATGTATTCACTTTAGAATGTTAGGCTCCACAGCGCTGTGGAGTAAGGTCTGGCAATGTAAGACTAGGGTGGAGCCGACAGCTATGCTGCTCTGATTCTTCTGACTATTGTTTTAAGATGTCTCTCGTCAGTATCTTAACTTCAGAGAGAAAACTAGGCGTCTGCACCTCCTCTTGGCTCTGTTTCCAGATTTGAGATAATCTAGCCTTGACGGGTCATTTCAGAGAAAGAGTTCCTATTGTTTTTGCTGTGCATGCACTGCCTGGGCGACAAAGAGGAGAGAGGGATGAGCTTAAGGAAGAGATCTCACTCTACTCAAATTCTGGCAGTTTTTGAATAAAAATAATTACAATTCATTATTTTGACTTTGATGTATACATTTGCAAAAATTACCTTCATTTCTTGCACTAGGGTTGACAATACTACAGTTGATTGCTGTCCAATTGGCAATGGCTCTAGTTAGAGGGCTGGAAGTTTCATTTTTAAAGAGCAACGTGCAGGTTGAATTTATAACTGAATTCATACTTAATGTTGTCTGAAGAGGTCTTTTAAAAAAAACACTGTATGTAGAAATTGCTATGTTACACAAAACCTAAAACAGAATTTTTTATGAAAATGTGCCCATTTTAAGCTAGGCTCTGAAATACACCTTTCCCGCTGGCAACGCGTCATAGGACGTAGGCAGAGGAAAATAAGAGCTTGCGCTCTGCTCTCTTTGTGGATGTAGATGTAGTTAGAGCAGTGGTGAGATACAGAGCGAGATATAGAGAAAGTTTTAGAGAAGCCATAATGGTAGATTATTGTGTTTATGCTGGTTGCACGAATTCCAGCCTGTCAGGACATTGTGTCCATCATTTTCTTTGCAGGAAAAGCAAGGCTTTTCGTTTTTGGGTGCGTTTTGTGCAGGTTAAGAGAAGCAGTCTTCACTGCCGCGTCTGTCACCACACACTCGGTCGTTTGTGGCGCTCATTTCACTCCGGAGAGTTATCGACCTGAAGATTTCTTGGAGTCTGCTTTGGTTTTATTTCTCTTTTTATTACTGATCCAGTTGGTAACTAAGCTTCTTAACTTAACATCCTATCTTTGGGTGTGATTTTGAACCTCCGTGTTTTCAGATTTTGGCAGAGAGTGCAGCCAGTAATGAAGAGATAGATTCACCTAGCACTGTAGATTTTGGAGATACAGAGGGCTTCTCTCTACAGGATCCTGCTTCATCGTGGGTCACAGTGCAACATCAAATGTCTGCAACGTTCATCAGGTAGCATAACTTGTATAGGTCACGTAAACATTTACAAATTACTTCTAATGGTAGAAAGAAGACCTTTCATATTGGACTGTATTAGGTTGTGCAAGCAGTGTTGGGTGTAACGCAACTACTTTTTCGGGTAAAAAGTAGTGTAACGCGCTACTACTGAAAATTTGGTAACGAAACGTAGTTCCTTTTTCAATTTGGCGGAACGTTACTTTTCCCAGGGACAGATTTGACAGCGACACTGCCTATTCCGCTGCACGCTCACAAGCTCCACACGGGACGTGACTGAGGATGGTAGCAGAGTAATCATGACGAGCGAGTTAGCAGCCAAAGCTAACTTTTGAGAGCGTTTTAGGCTTCGTGGCTTTTTGCTGGACGGCGCTCTGAGCCAGGCAGACACAAAGATGACAACCTCACAGATGGATGCGGTGGAGATGGCCTCATACATACACGCAGCGGACCGCTGTGGACTTGTGTCGGTTGCACGGATGTGCAAGGATTTCCAGAAAAGAGGCTGCATGTGTCTACGACAATGCACGGACCATCGTGGCTGCGCGATCAGTACAAGCCGATACAGACATTACGTACACTAACACCGTATAACGCCGATGACCTGCTGATGTGCATTCAACCCGCACTGGACTCGTTCATAATCAATCATCCGTCACTCTGTGAGTAGAGAATCCAGCCTGCAGTGTAGTTCAGACACTTCACTGACAAACCAGAGATTGGCTTTATGGTCAAAGATAGTTTTTGTATAATTAACTTCTCTGCCAGAGACGCCTGCTTTTAAAAGTAACGTAAAATTAACGAGTAACGTAAAAAGTTACTTTCCATAGGAGGTAACTAAGTAACAGATTACTTTAAGAAGTAACGAGCAAACACTACTTTTTAAAAGTAACTTCCCCAACACTGGTTGTGACCACTGACTATGTGATGTTGTACAACTGTCAACATTAATCTATTTTCATCTTAGCTGTTCAGGTAAAGGCTGAAATGGTTAGTGTGGGGACTCCGACTGAATGGTTTGAGCAACAAACATCAATTCCACTGCCCAGTCCTGTCCAAAGTGAGGACGAATCATCCTCTGATGTCATGTTCTGATCTGTCATGGATCCCAGACAAGGAGATGAGTAGTGAGTCATCTGATGAGGAGAATCCAGAAGAGCCAATACAGGAATCTCTCAATGACCCCAAGTAAAACAATGAATACCCATTTTTATTTTGATTGCGTGTCCACAAATTGGGTCATAGTCAGCATTAATGAGCATTCGCCTTTTCTTTTTCCAGTGTGTCTGACAAGTTCATTGTTTGCCTAAGCCAGCTGATGTGATTGTTTACCATTTGCTCTGTCTGTTGTGGGAAAACCCAGGGACAACCAGGAACCAGGAGTACCAGGAAGGGACATAAAAATCAAGCAGGTAAGAAAACATTTAACTGTTTGTCTGGATTTCCAGGGTAAGGCCATGATTCAACTCCAGAGGATTATTGGTATTAGTAGTTGTATTAATTTCCTGTTTCATATACATTGTCAGGCCTGCACAGCATTTGGCTATCAGCGTTACTAGCAGAATCAAAATATGCTGCACCGAAACTTGCCAGCCTGCAATCTTCTACTCAGCGGTGCCATTCACTTTTCGGGCTGCATGGCTATTCAGACCATCAGAATGCTGAAGCCGTTTGGGCTGCAGTGCATCAGTGCAAGCTCTTTTTTCCGCCATCAGCACCTCTACACAATTCCTACCATCATGCAGGCCTGGCAGAATGAGCAGAGAGGGATCATCAGAGAGCTGAAGAAGATTGGGAGTGGACTGATCCTCTCTGGTGACTGCAGGTAGTACAATTCAGCTCCTATTGCTGATACAGAAAACAGGCCAAAACAGTATTAACGGATACATACAGCGTCTGTGATTTTTGTTTCCATTAACCTAAAAATACCTGTCTTTGACATGCATAGATCAGACTCTGCAGGACATTGTGCCAAATATGGAACGTATTTGATTGATTGAAAACCAAATAAACAAGGTTTTGGATCTTCAACTTGTCCAGGTAGGTTAATATCCTAGGCACATAAATCAGGTGTCAGGTCTTTTTTTTTGTTAGAGAGCTCAGATGTCCCAAGCAGCAACTGGTGTGAGATAGAGGGTCTGAAGTGCAGTGTGTGGTTCCTGAAGTACCAAGGCATGCAGGTGTCAGTCCTAATAACCGACAGAAATCATCAGGTAAAAATGCTTGGACAGACCAATATAGATAGATGGACGTCGATATCGGGTTGATATCATGGAAATGATGGTGGAGACTTCAACAGATAATGATTCCAAGGATTTTAGATCAAATGCAGCTTTATTCAAAACAGCAAACAAACTCATGACAAGGAGACACCTGTTGTACACACATTGCTGCGTGCACAAGCGTGACTGACTTGAACACCTGAATAATTCTTTTTTATACTCTTTTTGTCCTCACACATTCCAATCTATTCCATTCCTGTGGAACAGTTTTACCTTCAAACTAATCCTTATATGGAAGTTACTTCTAATAGATTCACACATTCCAGTCTAGTCATTTCTGTGGGACACTGGTACCTTCAAAACTAATCCTTATATGGAAGCTCCTTAGAATAGATGCAATACCTTTGAAGACCTGCCTGCTGAAATACCCAACCTATCAGACATCTATACCATAACATCTACTCCACCGAATCACTTGAAGTACATAAATATTCTCATTCTTTAGGTGTTGCATGTTTTAGTTTGCTATGTGGGTCCGTGAGGAGTTGTGTCCAGAAGGAACAAGCCATTTCTACGACATCTAGCATATTGGGAAAAGTATGTAACGTAATGTTGGTACCGTAGTTTTGCTTAGTTTGGATGTTATTTGTGATTCTATTAGCTTGTTCAATATTTCATGTTTCTGCTCTGGAACAGGTCTACGATAAGCACTGGATACTGTGGCCAAGGAGAAGGATTGCGAGGACATGAAGCTATGGAGACCCGCCATCATCAACCATTTACACTGGACTGTGTCCGGCGATCCCGATAAGATGGAGGCCAAGTGGCAGAGCATGTTGAACCATGTTCAGGATATACATGAACACAGCTACCCTTCATTTCCGCAATGTGCACACCGACCTCTGGAAGGAGAGGGAAGAAACAAGCAGTGGCTGGAACCAAGTACAATAGGGGTCAGGTCAAATTTTCATTGTGCGTGTCAAAGATTTGTTTGAGTATGCTACTAATTGCCTTAGAGATGTAATGCATAACCATTTGTAGAGGAAGAATGACAAATTCTGCAGGTCCTATCACATCTGAATTATATATTTGTTCAAGCGCCTTATTCCTGATGAAAAGTAAAAAAAAAAGTGAACTAAATGTAATCATGCCTTGTCAGTGTTTGTGATGATAATAATAATAATACACTGTTTTATACAGGATCAACAGCTGCGATGAAGTTGGAAAGTGTTGCTTCCAGGATATTCGACAGCTCTCACCGGAACACCAAACATTTTCCTTGGAGGCATTCCATTCTTTAATCCTGCACTTTGCGCCAAAGCACACCGGCTACTCTTTTCTTGGAATGTACAGCAGGTAAATGTTGATGAAGGTTAATGGATGAATATGGCTACAGCTAATGCAGTCTAACATGGCAGCCAAAACCTCATTGAAAAAGCATCATTGTAACAGCATCACATAGCGTACTGTCCGTAAAAAAAAAAGAAAAATAAATCATGAAATCGAATCATCGCCTCTTGAAACATTTTTAACCTTACCAACCTCATGCTGGAATGTAATGTGTTGCTGGTGTATCACACCACATTGGTTTAGTTGTGGTACATAATACTCAAAGAGTACCTTTTTTCCTACGGACTTCTCTTAGCGGCCCTCCACTTCAATAACAATGGAGACAGAGATGTAGCCCCAACAAACAGTGGTGAGGCACGCTATGCATGAAAACCCCCGGTTTCGTAAGGGTGGCTGGGTCGTTCGACCCATAAAGGAGAAACCATCATATGGTGAGCAGTTCCATTCAGTTTCTAAAGATAATTTTGCAGGTGACTCAGTCAATGAATTAACTATTTCACTGAATGTGATCTCAATATTCGTTTCCCTCATCAAGAATATGCATCGACCCTGATGATCTCACTGAGAGAGGGATACATAAGCTGCACCTGCCCCTCTTTCCACGCATCACAAGATCGTCAAGGATGAGGCAGTCGGCCACCATCTTGAACGTCATTCTCGTTTTAAGTCCTAGTTACTATCAATGAAATTTAAATACATTTTATACAACGCACTTTGTGCGATTGTGTGTTCATTTTGTTAAAACAAATATGTATCGATTGCCTCCCATATGTGGCCATAGGAAGCCTCTGTATGTCCCTCCTTCCTCTGGAAACTGCCACAACACAAGCAGGTATCGCCCTCCTGATCTCCCTGCCCAGAAACCCATATGTGTATCGGAATTGCCTAGGGTGCAATCTTGATATTGATAATCCTGTTAACATAGTCAATACGATCAAGAGTGATAGAAGTATTTGATGTAACATTTTCTGTTATTCTATTCCATAAAAGGTATGTATGCACATTGGAGTTTAAAAATCTGCTAAACCCTCAGCATCAATAATGCATCATTTTGACACAAAGTTTATGTTATTTGTGTAGAAAACTGACAACTATAATAGAAGTGTATAATATAATAGTGTTATAAATTAGTCTTGTCTAAACATACTCTGGTATGTTGGCTTGGAGAGGGCCACGCTCCTGCCTGAAGTTGAGGTATGCTACCTGCAGCGAGAATGGGTTGAGGCAGCAGGCATTAAAGCTGGGATGGAGCGTCAGGCAGGTAATGTCCGTGGCCGGGACTAAACCCTCAACTAGTGCCTAGTAGGCATCCACCTCTCGACAACACATGCTGTCCACCGCCGACGCCATAGCCTCACAACATCCGCACAAGCACCTAGCCAACAAAACGATTATCAGCCATCAGAGAAACCCTTGCCTCTCTTCCTAATCTTGTAATTTGAGCTTGAACTTGACCAGACTCACTTCCGGTCGGTGATTTATAGATGCGGAAGTTATTTTATCTCAAAATATCGTTTATGGCATAGTTATACATTTCTCCAGTTTTGAAAATCTAGTTGTTTATCATTAATATGTACACTATGCTATATATGAGTTTCCAACCTACATGTTGCTCTTTAAGGATGAAGTCTCCAATGTTATATTACTGCAAGAAAATGTGCGCTTCTTACACAGTACTTTGCCTTGCAAATAAAGGAGCTGAAACCCAGCAGTGAACAAATGCTGTTGCTGTGTGGTTTGTTTACGCAAGCTGCTGATTACCACAACTTCCCCAATCAGGTTTTAACGTCATTATTGGCACTCAGGGGCGTAGCACAATATTCTGGGCCCTGTAGAAAGGCATTTTCTATGGGCCCCTCCCCGCATCCACAGCTATTCATTCTAGCATCTTTTTGGGCCCTCCTCACATGAGTAAAGTAAGTAAGTAAAGTTTATTTGTATAGCACCTTTCACAGATAAAAATCACAAAGTACTTCACAATAAAATGCAATACAACACAAGAAGTCACAATACATCCAAATTGAACTACAAATAGAAAACGTAACAAACGGCCATAAAAGCCCCTCGAATAAGTAAAAGCCTGCTTGAACAGCAGAGTCTTCAGCTGCTTTTTAAAAGATTCGACAGAATCCACACAACGTAGCGGGAGAGGCAAGTCATTCCACAGCCTAGGAGCCACTGCTTGGAATGACAGATCCCCTCTAGTTTTAAAATTAGTGCAGGGAACCACTAATAGCATCTGACCTAATGATCTCTGACTACGGGTGGGGGTACGTAGCTGTATCAAATCAGAGATGTATGAAGGAACTTGACTGTGCAAGGCTCTGAAAGTATTGACCAGGATTTTAAATTGAATTCTATACTGGACTGGTAACCAGTGAAGTGCTGCTAAAACAGGTGTGATGTGTGCTCTTTTGTTAATTTGCATTAAAAGCCTTGCAGCAGAGTTCTGAACAGTCTGGAGACGATAAAGCTGATTCTTACTCAGACAGGTAAAAAGACTGTTACAGTAATCTAAACGTGAAGACATGAAAGCATGAATGATCATCTCTAATTCATCCTTAGTCACAAGTGTTCTTAACTTAGAAATATTTCTCAGTTGGAAGAAACAGTTCCTAACTGATAATTTAGAGTGGTGATCCAATGACATAGCTGAATCAAAAACCACACCTAAGCTCCTGAGACTCGGCTAGACAGATGAGCCTATGTCCCCAATATGCTGCTTTATCTCAGGGATACGACTTTCAGGGGCGATAATTAGAGTTTCTGTTTCATCGGAGTTCAGAAGCAGAAAGTTGTCACATAACCACTGTTTGATACTAGTCAAACTGTTTATTAAAGATGATAGTTTAGAGAACTCCGTTTCCTTAAACGAGCAGTAGAGTTGGATATCATCCGCATACAGATGGTACGATATGTCACTAAATTGACTAGACAAGAGGAACAGAATAGGTCCCAAGACAAAACCCTGAGGTACCCCACACGACAACTCTGCAGTTTCAGACAATATCTGATTCACAAAAACACTAAAACTTCTACCAGAAAGGTAGGATGAGAACCATTTTAAAACTGATCCAGACATCCCAACCAGATCACGAAGTCTATTTATCATAATGTTATGATCGATAGTGTCAAACGAGAAGAAAGGTCCAATAGGACCAAAACTGTAAAATCCTTTGAATCAGCCGACATCATAATATCACTAGAAACTTTAAGAAGTGCAGTTTCCGTAGAATGCCTTTTACGGAAACCAGACTGGAATTTATCAAACAGCTCGTGCTTCTCTAAGAAAAGGGTGAGTTGCTGTGCTGCAACTTTTTCTAATATTTTTGACATGAATGGTAGTTTTGATATTGGTCTGTAGTTCTTAGGTTGAAATGGATCCAACGTGGGCTTTTTAAGTACAGGCTTAACGACAGCATGTTTAAAAAAAGCTAGGAACGACACCAGTTAAAGTATTTAGCATCTCAACAATACAAGGGCCAATGGAGTCAAAAGCTTGTACAAATAGCACAGTAGGGACATCATCCATAGGACAAGATGAGGGTTTCAAAGTCTGTAGCAGAGAAGTGATGTCATGTAATGTCACAGGTTTAAAAGTGGACCAAAAATGAGCGGGAGACAAGTCACAGGCAGAGTTCTGAGGAAGTGATGGTAAGATGTTTGCCCTAACATCTCTGATCTTATTTACAAAGAAGTGGAGGAATTCATCACAGTCCGATTTAGAAGACACAGTTGCTTGAGGGACAGAAGGAGACACTAAAGCATTAATGGTGTCAAATAAGATTCTGGTATTGTGCTTATTCAAGGATATAAACTGAGAAAAGAAACAAGTTCTGGCCTTTCTCAGCATCTCGTTTAAAGTAACTCTTAGTTCTTTAAAGCTGAATTCTATGAACCACAAGTTTAGTAGTTTTCCAGAGACGTTCAACTTTTCTACAATTTCTCCTAAAACTTTGGATTGCTTCATCAATCCAAGGACAAGATTTTTTTATGAGGGATAATTGATTTAACTGGTGCTACTTTATCTAAAATTGTTAAACACTAAGTATTAAAAGACTGGATAAACAAATCTGCATCCCAAAAGAGAACATGGGTCGAACAAGGCAGAGAACCTCTCAGCAGCATCATGATTTATAATCCACCTTTGGACCCTAATTCTCAGGGGCGGAGGATCAAGAGGAAAGTTAATGTCTGAAAAGGACCCTGGGTACTCAGTCCCCTTTTTCCCCCCCAGTCCGACGCCCCTGTTGGCACTGCAGTGATGCGGCTAGGACCAATGGGGCTTTATTGCGCCAAGGTTCGTAACCAATAATATGACGTTAAATCACACCCTCTAGTGTATGTTGCGATTAATTATACATAACGTTACAACGGTCACCAAAAAAATAAATGATTTCTAATCCCTCCCCGTTTTAGTCAGCCAGCCAATTTAAGCTAATGTGAGCTTTGTAGAGTTCGTGGGATTTCCCAAACTGAATAAATACCGCACAAAACTGCTTTGCTAGTTCAATCTTGTAACTAAAACATCTGCAGACTGTCCATCGACAGATTTGGCTCCTATAGCTACGCTTGCGAACTTCACATATAACTTAACGTTAGCATCAGGGCTTAATTTGAGCCGGAACATGTTCCGGAACCTGAAAGAGGAGCTCTTAACAGTACTGCCCATGAAAGAAAATCGAGAAAACTCAGCTCCCAGCGTGCAAATTGGTGTCCATCACCACGGACGGTGCGCCCGCAATGGTTGGCCGCTCGAATGGATTTATTGCCAAGTGTAGGGAGGATGATGCCTTCCCCGACTTCCTCAATTACCACTGCATAATACACCAACAAGCGTTACGCGCAAAAATGCTCAACATAAAAGAGATAATGGATGTGGCAATGAAGATTGCCTGTTCTATTCGCGCCAGATCTCTTCAAAGAAGGCTGTTCCGTGTGCATCTGGAGAAGGCGGACTGCGACCACAATGAATTGTTCCTACACACTGACGTAAGATGGCTTAGTCGAGGTAAATTCCTGCAAAGATTTCGAGAGCTCTGTCCGGAGATTAAAGAGTTTTTCCTTGTATCTAAACATGCAGAATACAACCAACTAAATGACGATCAGTGGCTACTAGACTTAGCATTTTTAACTGATCTGACCAACATTTTGAATGACCTTAATGTTGAGCTGCAAGGAAAAGACAAATCAGTGGTCAATATGATCAGCTCAGTTAATGCGTTCAAATGAAAAATGCAACATCTGTCCTCAAAGCTGCAGCGCCATGATTTGGCAAACTTCCAGAACCTCGTATCAGAACTGGAGACGCAAGGGAAGGCGTGTGCGCAACTTGATATTGGACGCTACACAGAGCAGATTGAAAACTGTCTGTCAGACTTTAACAAACGGTTTCAAGACTTTGCTTTATTGGAGCCAGTCCCTACATTCATGTGCTACCCTTTTTGGGAAGATGCTAAGGTTGAGTTACTTGCATCAAAAATTGCAACACTGTTTCACCTGAACTTGTCTGGAGTGGAGGATGAGATCCTAACACTACAAGCTGACATTGAGTTCAAGTCCAGGGCTCATGGACAGTTTTGGAACTTACTCACAGAGGAAAAGTACCCCAACATGAGGAAATATGCTACTTCCATGACTGCATTAGTCGGCTCCACTTATTTATGTTCTGAAATTAAAATAAACATTGCCCTGATGTACACACAGCGTTGTTTAGGTTTTTTTTTAGTCAGAGAAGCTACGTAGGCAGTGTAATTTGTTTATGTTCCGTTACCTCCAACCCCAGTTTTGAGTCGCCGGATCCACCCAACCCCACTCTGCGCTCCGGGACCTCCCACTTTACAAATTAAGCACTGTTAGCATGGCATTTTGAGAACGTTTTAAATGTTAAGTTGACTAATCAAATTGTCTGGTCGGATCTACTTGTTGTATAATGCAGATTCTTCCATGTAGGTGTGAAGTTATCAACATCTAAATGCTTTAGCCTTCTTACCATGATCACAACAAAATACTCTTATATTGAGCAGCTTTGACGTTTTTTTCCCTGATGCACATGGTGCAACAACAAATGAGTCTGACGCGCCGTTGAAACCATAAGCACATACCTGACAGCCGAAGCTGGTTTGCTCCATGATCCAAAGTTACAGCCGCCGTTAGCAAAACTTCTGTCCCGACAGGAAATTAATAGTAAGTTGTCATTTGTAGAAGTATAAGAGCAAACATGGCTACAGAGAAAAAGATACACTACTCCGATGTGTAACCGTCGACCACGAGCTTGAATCCAAGTGAAAATTAACAGGACAAAAGTCTGTTTTCTTCTCTTTGTTATCCCAAGTGCCCTGCGTCCATGTATGTGCTCAAATGATCTAACTGTAATCTGCAGCAGCTGCTGAGGACTGTGGTATTGAGAGAAGTCGTGGAGTAAACTCCTCCCTCCTCTCAGTTCATCTGATTTTAGGGTCCCCGTACCGTGCAGTAGACATGCTGTCTGTGCTACAGTATATAGAGGGTGCTGCAGGGACACATGTAGGAAAATGAGCCAAGTGAAATACTTGTACTTTACTTGAGTATGTCATGCTTCTTCTACCCACCACATTTCACAGGGATTGTATTTTCTTTACTTCAGATTATTAATACAAAAGAAAATCAGAAAATGCATTATGCATTATGCATGATTACAAATGAGGATAGGACTTTATTGATCCCCTGGGCCCAGTTTTTAAAAAAAATTAATATGGATCAAATTGATCTGGATTTGGAAATCCCATATTTTGCTATCCAAGATCACTTGATCCATCTTACTTTTATGCCAGTTTACCAAATACCAAATTTCAGGATTACCAAATCCTGTTTACCAGTGCCTTAAATGGAACCAACAGTGTAGCCTACTGGCTTAGCAAAGAACAACAGGTAGGCAAAATACCGGTGACCACAAATAGCCATTGTTTGTTTTAACTTTAAGAAACAGAAACACTTTAATAAACAGAAACATTTTACATTCCTTATTTTGTTATAATGTTAAATAACAAAACAAAAACAATACAATCCAATAGTCCATATCTCATTAGATGTGACATGCTTCATATATGCTTCAAATATGAAGACATGTATCATCATGCATCAGTAAACATTGATTTTGTGATCATTCACTTAAAAAGAAAACTCTCTGATTTTATTTGGTTGGAAAAATCACAAGTGAATCCACCCTTCTGATGGGATCAGGATAATCCTGGTTTATTGGATCAAACATCCCAAACCGAGTTCAAAGTTTTGAAAAACCCAAAGGGCAGGTTTGATCCAGATCAAATGTATAATTGGATTACATGGTCTGATCTCAGTTCGGAATCCCTCTTTTGCTTTTGAAAAACCCATTTCCAAGATTTGATCCAATCCGTGATCCGAAATCCCACTGGATTACTTTTGAAAAACTGGGCCCAGGGAGGTGAAAAATCACAAGCTACCCTGCAGTATATAAATAATTAAAAATGTTACCATACCAGCTGCAAGTGATGAAAAATAAACATTCTGAGCCACTCTGCACAATGAGTACTTTTGGTACTTTATGTATGTTTTGATGCTAATACATTTGTACTTTTACAAAAAAAATGTACTTTACTTTTACTTACATTTTGTAATGTAGGACTTTTAACAGTATAATCCTCACTGTGGTATTGTTACTATTACTTAAGTAAAAGGTATGATAACTAGTTTCACCACTGGTACAAGGTGGGTACAAGCACAGAACAGAAGCCATAGAAAGCCTTTCCCTTAGTTTCCGTGTTTTTAGCATTACCTTTCAAAGACTCCTCGCACCAGGCTTGATATATGGAGCATTTGGGGTTAAGGGCGTCACCTTTAGATGCTTTTCTAGTGAAGCAGTGCTCATGTAGGTCAAACTGTGATCTGAATAAGGGGCCTTTAATACAGTGAATCACTATTTCCACTAGTTGGTACTTGGGTTTATTGAACATAACGATAGACTTAAACTTTGAGGTTAATCTGCCATTACTGCTTCGTAAAAGGGAATAAATCAACCTCCATCACTGAGCTAATCACTGAACTACTCCAAGTTACACACAACAGTGAAATTCACTCACAGAGAACTGGCATAAAAGACACTGAAGAGGGAAGAAAAAAAGAGAACTACAAGGAACAAGAGTACTTTAAAAGGTCCATAAGTCAATTAAGTCCATGTGATTCATTATCAAACTATAGTCTGACACTAAATACAGCACTTTTTATCCTGGGCATGCAGCCCGAAAACATATCAGACAATAATTTGAGTTTTAGACGGAGGATTGTGCAACTAATAGCAAAAAAAGTGAACACATTCCTGAATGTCTGTGTGACAATGTTATTGGAGGGCAATGCTAATTCAGTGGAGTGAAGTTGATGCAATAAAAGTAAAGTTAAAAAAGTGATTGCAAGACTGCGGATAGTTTTTTTTGTATGTTGACCTGAAATAATCACATTTAATATGTTTGTGTTGTTTTGTATTTTGTATTATTTTAATCATCCATATTAACCTTTGAGATATTCTATATACCTTTTATATCTCTATATTTACTGTACTTTAGGATGACTCAATTTCAATGTCTGTGTATGTTGGATCTCCCAGCTCCGAGTAGTCCTTAGTTCTAGGTGTCCAAACAGCTTTGTACAGACGGACTTTTTATCTGGCACAGAGCCACACATATAGACATCACCATTCTGCACACGCAATCAGCCCAATCAAAGCATTTGGAGATCTCTGTGGCTGTACTGTGGTGACTGTGACTCTGTCCACACGTGTGAATAAATCTAAATTTAGACTCTCCTTGTTGCCTAATCGATTTCAACTTCAATCTTCCTTTCAGAGTGCAATGGTAAATCAATGGTAAAAAAGTGGCTAAAGCAAACAGAGAGACTTACACACAGAGAGACATACAAATCCAAGGAACAAAAGGACAGACACAATCTAGGCATATATTTAGGTCAGGTAATTTAATCAAATTAAACTTAGTGTTGACATTGTCATCATCAAGCCTCATTATTCTCCTGAATAAAAAAGTAAAACAACATTCACACACGCACGCACGCACACACACACACACACACACACACACAAATTGCTGGTGATGCAAACAAACAAGCAATGACACAAGTTGACCCAAAATGATTGAAAGACCGGAGAGCTTCAACACCGTTTTAGGATTTTGAACCTGTCAGCCTTATTTTGGATGATTTCAACTCCAGAAAACACAGAAGACATCCTGACATTTAAAGGTAAACAGTAAAGGTGTCAGCTGCAAAATGTGTAAATACAATTGTATTCAAACTTAAAGCTCTCACTTAAAATGATCACTTATTCTTTTTATCAATAAATGAGTTTTAACTCTCAGAAACAAATGTAACTTCCCTCCATCACAGTACATTACAGTGAGTGATGACCGACTTATTGCTCCTGATAGACTGTCAGATATTTCAGAGACAAGCTGATACCCAGTGATAAGAAAACAACACGCACAACCACAAAAAGTTAACAACAATAAAAAAAGTCACGAAGGAGTGCTTGAACGTAGAGATGGTGGAGTGAGGCCTCGGTTTGTTCTTTCACACACGAGTGCTTTTGTACCCTTCAAAATAAAAATAATAAATGTCACATTAAACAACACAACTTGATGGGAGAGGAGGTAAAAAAAAGTAATTCTCTGTCATCGTAGACCTCAAATGAGGAGTTTTCTTTTTAATATTTATCTCTCAAAATAATCTCATTCCTAATGGACCAGATGCCCTTTGAACATCATCTATATCTTCAAAATAAAAAAACAAAATCTCTCAGCTCATTTCTCACTTCATACTCACTTACTTTACACATACAACCCTATCTTTTTCTACTCTACCACCCACATGTGTATTTTAACCCCGCTGTCTGACCCTTTAGCCTTCACCCTGATCTGAGCTCTACACTCAGTCCCGTCATAGCTCGTCATGAGGGGCTTCATCTGCTTTAAGTTTGAACTCTGCCTCTGTGATCTTTCCGTCTCCATCACGGTCCTGATTGGAGAACATGTTGTCAATGATGCGATAGGGATCGAAGCCAGGAGCCAGGCGGCCTTTACCCTCGTTCACCTGCCGCATGATGTAGTCAGTAAACTGTTTAAACAAAGGAGGGGGGCGAAGAGGGTAAATTGAGGATTCACAGACAGTAGCAAAAAGGGAAAATGTCTCAGATGTTACAAATAATACAGAAACAGCAGGTTATCACGTACCTCAGAGGGCTCCACCTGCTTGTTCTGGTCTGTGTCCATCTCTGTGAAGAGGTCGGGTGACACTTCGTCGTTCCAGATAAACATGTAGCCTTCAGGAAGTCCTTCCTCCATCTCTACCAGCTCGATATCAAACACCAGCACAGCACTCCCTGGAACTTCATCAGCTACACACACAGAGACACAGAGACAGCATTAACATGAGCGGTAGAGCTCAGACTCAGTGGGGTATGAAGCAAGACTATTGAGTAAGAGATCAGTGAATTCCAGTGACCAGCAGGAGAAAGTCACTACCAACACCCCTGCTTGGGCCAATGATTGAGTGGTGCAAATCCAAATCTAGATGTGAATCCAAGAATTTGTCAAGGATTTCTTGAATTCTTGCGTGATGGGTTGTTAGTTAAATTAATAATTTGTCATTTTGGGAAACACGCTTATTCACTTTCTTGCTGAGAGTTAGATGAGAAGAGGGATGCCACTCTCCAAGCTTAGCTTAGCATAAAGACTGGAAATAGGGTAACATCTAGCCTGTCTCATAATTGCATGCATGAAAAGCTGAGTCTAACTTCTCATTGTGGTTCTAGATCTATTCGGCCATACTCCCTTACTAAACCTGTCCTGTATGAATAAATGTGCGTCTCTGGAGATTGAGGGAGTCTATGCAGCTGCATGATAAGGTAATGTTGTGTTTTGCAGGTCAACGGAAACAGGAAGGGGGGCGGTCTACACACACACACACACACACACACACACACACACACACACACACACACACACACACACACACACACACACACACACCTAAGCCTATCCCCAAAAGAGAGATAGACTGAACTTGCAAAACAACAAGATTTAGGTGAGCATTTGTGTTTGCGGCACCTATGTTATGGCTCCATTAAAATCTTTACATAACCAAAAGTTGACGTGTTCAGCTTGAGATAAATGCCTCTTGGAAATGCAGAGTGCCTGAGAGTTGGGATGGCACTGCATGACACTACATTGTGGTTAAACTGTAATGCTTCATCCTAAATCTCATCGATTCAAGAGTTCATTAAATGCTTCTGTGTAAGTCATCACATATATTCTCCGTTTTTACTGCATGTGTGGTTGTGTGTGACTTACTGACTCCTCTCTCCCCATAGCCCAGGTGAGGAGGAATAACAAGGTGCCTTTTCTCTCCCACACACATGTCCATCAGTCCGTCCTCCATCCCTGGGACTACTTGGTTGGCTCCCAGGACAATGTTGTATGTCTTTGCATAATTATACCTGAAACAAATAGAGTCAGAATGAAACTGACACATACGAAGTAACTGTATTTATAGTCATTATTCTTAAGCAAGCACACATATCATGTTACTTCTTACAGTGTCCTTTAACACTTGTTTTTTACTAATTCCTTTGCTGTGTGGGAATGTAAGAGGTGAAGATTGTTGTGTTTCAGTGGGTGAGAGAAGCAAGCTTGGTTTGATTCCAGGAACTAAAATATTTTTAAAACTGGAGTCTTTCATATTTATGTTTTTGAATGTGTTTTATTTTCTATGATGATGATTTTGTGCTGTCAGTAAGCTCCTGCAATTTCCAAACAACTTTTGTTCAGACAGGGCAGTATCGTGCACTAATAATTAGTTTTTACGAAGACTTAAGACAGAGTGCAGAGGAAATGTGCGGTTAAGACTAAAAGACGAACAGCAGAGTAAAGGGCATATGAGGAAGAACTTCCTCTTAGCACTTGAAACCCTATTATCTCATGTGTCTCACAGAAGTGTCTCACTGAAGTTTACTCACGTGGAGTCGATGGATGTGCCATCCATCAGAGAGGCGTTATAGTGATATTTTACAAAGTCTCCCTTCTTGGTTGGCTTATCACACTCTTCTGGCTTGTGAGTGACGGTGATCTCAGTTTTGTCTGATGGGTTGTGGAAGTCGATGATGTGAATGTCAAACACCAGCACAGCTGAACCAGGGATCTTAGAGCCTAAAAGAGACATGGTGAAGAAAAAAAGAAAGAATCTAATATTTAAAGCTACGGACAAAGGAGTAATAATAGTGAGAGACTATGGCCTCTTTCCGACCAAGTAGTTACAGGAACATAGTTATAGGAACAGTCCACTTCTAAACAGTTCTATTAACTACTCTCCCCCAAAACTGTTTTTTCCATTTGCATTCACACTGGCCAAGTGGCCATAGGACTGGTAGGAGGGGTAAGGGAGTGACGCAAGCACGGCAACGATCTTTATAGCGTCGTCACTTGACTTTAGCGCCACATACAACAACAAACCAGCATGGAGGAGGCCATCAGAATGTTCCTGTTGTGCCTTGCCGGGATCCTCATAACGGGAGTTCGATCGGCGGAGTTTAAAGACTAGGCTGGAGTACTTAACAAAGAAACACAGAAAACGAAGGCTCCAGTGTAATATGAGCCTAATTAATATGATGGAAGAAGATAGAAGAGCAGACCGCAACAGGCAAACGAAACGACGGGTAAGTTTAACTAGCATTAACAATTAGCTTGATGGCGTGATGTTTGTCTTATGAGTTAGCATACATAGGCAAATCGCAACAGACAGTGAAGAATATGTACTGTTTGTGTTTCAGACGTTGCTAGGTCACTTAGGGTTCCTATGCGGAAAAGGGAAAAGGCAAAAAGACCCTGCCCTGAAGTAGGAGCTGAAAGAGTTACAGGAACTGCGGCCAGAGGAACTTAATAATCCCCAAATTGGTCCAGTCGGAACACGAGAAAAAAAGGGTTCTAGGAACATTATGTTCTAGGAACTGCAAAAATCCCTCCGGTCAGTAAGGGACTAATGGTATTCAAGCATTACACACACACCTGTGCCCTCCTCTCCATAGCCGAGATGTGGGGGGATGGTGATGGTGCGCTTCTCTCCGACACAGACTCCAATCAAACCCTCGTCCATGCCGGCAATCACGTAGCCTCGACCAACATAGGTGTCATAGGTACGATTACGAGAGTAGCTGTGGAACAGAAAATATAACAAAAGTATTATTACACGTCCCCCATAGAAGTCCCCATCACATGTTTTTTTTTTACTTACAGTACATATCAAGTTGTCATTTAATCACATATAAAAGGGGTTTTAGGCAGTGCACAGAAGAGAACAACTGAATAACACCTGCAAGAGTTCACTACAGTATAGGACACAAAATGATTCTGTTCTCTCCAATCTCTCCTTACCTCCAAAACCACTGTGCTTGAGTTGCAAGAAGCAGTTTGTTTTGGAGGATGCATTTGTGTTTTTTGTTGACACAAACATACAGTATGTTGACATTGTAGAATATGAAGAATTTCAAATTCCTGGTATAAGTATATGCATGCAGAGATAGAAAATGCGTATGGCAGAAAGTTACCATAGTGGCTTTCTTGAGTCCTTGACATCTGTACAGAATGTGTGAAATAATTTCTTAACCATAACAAGAGAGGCTTCAAGGCCAAACCCACAAGGCTGTGAAGGCTGTAATGATGAGAACGTACTGAGTAAATTATCATAGCAGTTCTTCCAAGCTAAGTTCTTAAAAAAGTGAACTATATGTTTGATATTTTCTGTCAACCTCACAGACATTTTCTATAGCTATAACCAGGAATTAAAAAAATAAAACAACTTTTGTGATATTTGTTTTCTGCATGTTTTGGAAAGGATCTGTATATTACAGTTTAGAATCCTTAACTTAATTGAATAAATTGCACAGTACATGAACAATAAAAAACAAAAAAAGTTACCACACATGAGCTAATCCTCTGTTGTGAGTAGCAGCACGAAAAGAGAAAACAAAACTATTTAGAGGCTGCAGACAGTCTTATGTAACAGGAAATTTCCACTCATGATTTTTAAGTTTCAATTCATCTCTCAATACGTCTTCAGTGCACGGAGAGATGCTGCCAACCTGAGGCCACTTGAGGAATAACATTTATTTTTATTTATAATAAGGTTTACTATGAGCCACTCTGTGTGGTTAACATGATGAATAAACACTGACACATACCTGGAATCAAAAAATGTTCCGTCAAGAAGGCTGCCATTGTAGTGGTAGCGTACAAAGTCTCCAGCGACGGTTTTCCTCGTGCAGGACTCGGGCACAAACTGATTGGTCACTGTGATCCCATCTCTGGGGTTGTGGAGGTCTAGAAGTACGACATCAAACACCAGAGATGCCTGTCCTGGGATGTCGCTACCTGGAGAGAAGAAGAAAAAGAAGAAGAAGAAAGGTTGAAGACAAGTAGGGAGGCAGGTATGGGGACAGGATTGGGAACTACAGAAATATTCTTCATTTCCTCATTCTACTTCTAGTCATGACCAGGATCAATCCATAACCCTAAACAAGTAAGTAGTGAGTGGAGTTAAGAACAATTGTTTAACTATTATTCCCATCCATCCATCCATCTTCATCCGCTTATCCGGGGTCGGGTCGCAGGGGTAGCAGCTCCAGCAGGGGACCCCAAACTTCCCTTTCCCGGGCCACATTAACCAGCTCCGACTGGGGGATCCCGAGGCGTTCCCAGGCTCCCCCGAGGCCTCCTCCCAGCTGGACGTGCCTGGAACACCTCCCTAGGGAGGCGCCCAGGGGGCATCCTTACCAGATGCCCGAACCACCTCAACTGGCTCCTTTCGACGCAAAGGAGCAGCGGCTCTACTCCGAGCTCCTCACGGATAACTGAGCTTCTCACCCTATCTCTAAGGGAGACACCAGCTACCCTCCTGAGGAAACCCATTTCGGCCGCTTGTACCCTGGATCTTGTTCTTTCGGTCATGACCCAGCCTTCATGACCATAGGTGAGGGTAGGAACAAAAACTGACCGGTAGATTGAGAGCTTTGCCTTCTGGCTCAGCTCTCTTTTCGTCACAACGGTGCGATAAATTGAATGTAATACCGCACCTGCTGTGCCGATTCTCCGACCAATCTCCCGCTCCATTGTCCCTCACTCGCGAACAAGACCCCCAAGGTACTTGAACTCCTTCACTTGGGGTAAGGACTCATTCCCTACCTGGAGAAGGCACTCCATCGGTTTCCTGCTGAGAACCATGGCCTCCGATTTAGAGGTGCTGATCCTCATCCCAGCCGCTTCACACTCGGCTGCGAACCGATCCAGTGAGTGCTGAAGGTCACAGGCCGATGATGCCATCAGGACCACATCATCTGCAAAAAGCAGCGATGAGATCCCCAGCCCACCGAACTGCAACCCCTCTCCACCCCGACTACGCCTCGATATCCTGTCCATAAATACTACAAACAGGATTGGTGACAAAGCGCAGCCCTGGCGGAGGCCAACTCTCACCTGAAACGAGTCCAACTTACTGCCGAGAACCCGGACACAGCTCTCGCTTTGGTCGTACAGAGATTGATGGCCCTGAGAAGGGACCCTCACCCCGTACTCCCGCAGCACCTCCCACAGTATCTCCCGGGGCACCCGGTCATACGCCTTCTCCAGATCCACAAAACACATGTAGACTGGTTGGGCATACTCCCAGGCTCCCTCCAGGATCCTTGCGAGAGTAAAGATCTGGTCCATTGTTCCACGACCAGGACGGAATCCGCATTGTTCCTCTTCAACCTGAGATTCGACTATCGACCGAACCCTCCTTTCCAGCACCTTGGAGTAGACTTTACCGGGGAGGCTGAGAAGTGTGATACCCCTGTAATTGGCACACACCCTCTGGTCCCCCTTTTTAAAAAGGGGAACCACCACCCCGGTCTGCCACTCCTTAGGCACCGTCCCAGACTTCCACGCAATGTTGAAGAGGCGTGTCAACCAAGACAACCCCTCCACACCCAGAGCTTTAAGCATTTCTGGACGGATCTCATCAATTCCTGGGGCTTTGCCACTGTGGAGTTGTTTAACTACCTCAGCAACCTCCACCAGGGAAATTGATGCCAATCCCCCCTCATCCTCCAGCTCTGCCTCTACCATAGAGGGCGTATTAGTTGGATTTAGGAGTTCCTCAAAGTGCTCCTTCCACCGCCCTATTACCTCCTCAGTTGAGGTCAACAGCGTCCCATCCTTACTGTACACAGCTTGGATGGTTCACCGCTTCCCCCTCCTGAGGTGGCGAACGGTTTTCCAGAAGTACCTTGGTGCCGACCGAAAGTCCTTCTCCATGTCTTCTCCGAACTTCTCCTACCCGCAGGCGTAGGGAGGCGACCCTCTCGTCCACCGGGTTAAACTCCAACGTAGCGGCGCTCAGCCGGGGGCTTGTGAGTATCCCCACACCCGCCCGGCGCCTCACACCCTGGGCAACTCCAGAGAAGAAAAGAGTCCAACCCCTATCCAGGAGTATGGTTCCAGAACCAAGACTGTGCGTAGAGGTAAGCCCCACCAGATCTAACCGGTAGCGCTCCACCTCCCGCACAAGTTCCGGCTCCTTCCCCCACAGAGAGGTGACATTCCACGTCCCCAGAGCCAGCCTCTGCTGCCCGGGTCTGGTCCGTCGAGGCCCCTGACCTTCACTGCCACCCATGTGGCAGCGCACCCGACCCCAGCGGTTCCTCCCACAGGTGGTGGGCCCATGGGATGTCTGCCACGTAGCTTTTTCGGGCTGTGCCCGACCGGGCTCCGTGGAAGGGTCACTTCATCCCTTCCTCGATTTTTCATAGGATTTTTGAACCATTCTTTGTCTGGCCCCTCACCTGAGACCACTTTGCCTTGGGAGACCCTACCAGGAGCACCAAGCTCCAGACAACACAGCCCTCAGGTTCATAGGGACACACAAACCTCTCCACCACGATAAGGTGATGGTTCCCGGAGAAGTATTATTCCCAATGTTAAGAATCAACTTTTAGTTACACAGACAATGAAAATTTGATGTGAACATGACAGTATTTATTGTTACAAATATCTGGAATTAGAAGGGCCTAATTTAAAAGTCTGTTAAATGTATGAGGGAGAGAATCAACAACATGTTTGCTTATTTGAAAATATTTATAAAGACATGCATAAAGAATAAAAAAAAAGTATCTTGAAAGTAAATATGGTATAAAAAAACTGTCAATTAAAGGAATACTTAGATATTGTAAAGGACTGTGTTTATCTGTTCATGTAATGTTAAACATTAGTCCAGCTCTACGCCAGAAAAAGAATAGGCGTATGTCCCATAATGTTAAACTATTCCTTTAATTGGTCAACCATGTAACAAAATTAGTCATAAAAATTATATTTGTCAAATTTTCTAAGGTAAGACTATGTAAAAAAATAAAAATTAATAATAATTGGCAAGACATTGAACAGCGCTGTGGTTTGGGAAAAGAACTGAGGGGTAAAACAAGATGAGATGTGTAGTTTAACTGCATATGTGTGGGATGTGCTGCCACCTTGTGCTCCAAGTGTGCAACTACAGCACCTGTTGATTTCCACTGTAACTATCAACCTCTTGTTATTCTCAAAGGTCACTCACAGGAATGTAACCGGGCTCAAGGAAATAAATAATAGTAAAGTAGTTACTCACCGTCTCCATTCTCTCCATATCCAAGTGACGGTGGCATAGTGATGATGCGTTTCTCTCCAACGCACATTCCCAGAAGGCCCTGATCCATACCAGCGATCAGCCACCCAATCCCAACGTATGTGTCATAGGTACGCAAACGGGTGTGGCTACAGAGACGGGTGGAAGAGACAGGTCACATATATACAGTATATGTGTGGGTGCATTTTTGTGTGAAGGAAAGATTATTTTACAGAACAAACCTGGAATCAAAGAGCGTCCCATCCAGCAGGGTGCCATTGTAGTGGTAGCGAACGTAGTCAGACACCTCCACCTTTCTGGAGCAGGTGGAAGGCGTGTGGTAGGTGTTGCTCTGGACGCCGTCCTCTGGGTTCCACACGTCGAGCAGCAGGACGTCAAAATGGAGGATAGAGTCAGGAGGGATGATGTCACCTGGGGAGAAGAGAAGTAGAGTGAAGAGTGAAGTTGAGCCAGAAATGAAAATGTACTAGGGAAAAAGAGAATGAATGCTTTAGAGTTAACATGGTTGTGAAGACTTTCATTAAACTGCTGCATTACAAATACAAATTGACATCAGTGGGGTTTTTTCTCAGGATGTGTGTGCTGGTCCTACGATCAGTAAACATTCAGAGACCTTATGTTATATTTTGAATTAACATAAAAACCATGTTCTTGAAAGTTCTTGCCCATCCATTTAAAAAAAAAAAACATCAGATCGATTAACTATCTAAGTAATTTGATGGTTTTATCTTATCAAATGTGAAGAATTGCTGCTTTTCCTGGTCTTAACATTATGGTAAACAGAATATCTTTTGGTTATGGACCGTTGGTCAGACAAACCAAGACATAACCAAGTTTAACTTGGGTTCTAGAAAATTGAGATGTGCATTTCACACGGTTTTCTGATGTGTTACAGTTTCAATTAATTAGTTGATTAATTAATCAATCATTAAAAAGAAATCTGCAAATGAATCAATTATGAAAACACTTGTTGGATGCAGCCCGAGTAACAGGTGAGTAATCATACAAAGTAAACTCCTCATGTCATTAAACCCCTCAGATTTCCAGAAATAGGACATGACTGTGGTGTCCTCAGTGCTAGCTATAGCCTTGTTGACTGATCAGTCTGTCCACTCACTAACATTTATTTTGGTGAGTGCAACATCTCAACCAGCTCTGTTTAAAACATGAGCATGAGTCACTGCCTTTTGAGCTCAACAAGCGTACAGGATACCTATAGATAAGGAGAAGATGGTGATGTTAAAGAGGTGGGAGTGGGAGGAGGTGGAGGAGGGGTGCAAGGACTGTGTGGGAAGCAGCCATTCAATATTTATTACTACTGAGCTGGCAGGCCTCTTTCTCTCTCTGATGTTCCCTCTGATATAGACTCATTTTAGAGGACACTGCCTCAGCATTTACCTGTCCACACATGCCCCCCTCTCTCCTCTCTCTTCCATTATCTATTTGATGCGCACACACACAAATACATACACTGACGCACCGGTATCTACATGTAAAGAGAGCCTCTGCATTTTTCTTCTCATCACTACAATCACATCCAAATACACCAACACATATGACACAAACACTCTCTATGGTGCACAGTGGCCCAGATTTATTTATGTTCATATACAAATTAAGATCTAGAATGTGTATCTGCCTGCTGCTGATGCTCTAGCATCTGCAGTGCAGTTACTAACAGCTGCAAATCTTGATTCAAAGCAGCTTCCTCTAACCTGCTTCCTGGTTTGTGATGACCCTGTGACATCATTTAACATGGACGCTTGGGAGCAGCCCACTTCCTTTCTACTTCGCCTGACTCTAGTACAACACAATACGGTACTTTCTGCAAAGACTGTAATTGTTGCCCCCCAACCAAATTCTCTCATTGTTATGGTGAGCAGTGCCAGCCGTGTGCTCATTCATCTGTGTATTTATAATAACTCTCCAGAGGAATAAACACTGGCATGTCCTGAAACTTGATGGAGAATGTTATATTCTGTCCTGACTGATTTGGAACAATCAGCCAGGACAGGGATGTGCAAATATGACAGGAAGTTGATAACATACCATATCCCTGTTTGCCATATGCTAGGTGAGGTGGGATCTTGATCAGGCTTCTCTCGTTGACACACATCCCCACCAGAGCTTTGTCCATCCCTGCGATCAGCTGCTTCTTGCCAACAAACACGTTGTAGGTGCTGCCACGGTCGTAACTGAAACGCATACACATAACCCATTACTTTTATATTGCTGTGAGGACATGAATGACTGCATTACATTCATTATGTGCCTTGCTGCAACTAAAACACATACCCTTAATCAAAGCCAGTTCACTGTGGGCCCTGGCTAAAGGTTTTTCCATTGCCATTACTATTTGTTTGGCCATCTTTACAGCCAGTGATGTATTTAGATATATCATTCAGATACACACAGCCAGATTGAAATGTGTAAAACGTGACTTTAATTTGGAATATACATGAGCAGCACAGGACCCCTCTACCAGACAGGCCCACACGATTAGCTAATACTGCAGGGCCTGTCTACTTTGGTAGTTTATATTCTTTAACAAATGTGCAATTAATTAAATGACCAAAAACCAAACCAAATTATGTTTGGCTTTTGGGGCCCTTAGGGCTCTAGAGGCCCTGGGCAGTTGACCACTTTGCATGGTACACATGGTTATTACTGTTGACCAGGTCGGTGGTTCCCAAAGTGGAGTCCAGGGACCTTTGGAGGTCCTGGAAGCAGGTTCAACATTAAGAATAAGGACTTAATCCTCAGGTTTAAATGAATCCAGTGTGATTAAGCAGGCTAATATTAATCTAGTGGCAAAACTACTCCATCTGATCAAATTGACGCCTTTAGTTTAATCCCTGTGTATATGAAAAGGGTTTTGAAGCCCTTGGATTAAGCATACATGGATCCAGAGCTCAGTCAGCCTGCCTGCTTGCGTGGCTCACAGGGGCGAACCACTCAACGCGCACTTTTACGCATCGCGCACGACTGTTCGCACCGAGCAATGCTCTGCTCTGCACGGTGAGACTCCAAAAGTGAGAACATGCATTCTTTGCTCGATACTCACCTTGAGTCGAACTTCTTGCCGTCAGGAAACATGCCGTTGTAGTGATACCTGACATAATCTCCTACTTTGACTGCGCGCACACATTGCTCTGGCACGAAAGTTTTCTCAATGAATATGTCGTCTAACGGTACCGGAGGAGCATTGCACGCGGCGAACGCAACCAGAACCGACAAATAAAGCATCGCCTGCACGCACTGGATCATTTTCTCTGCCGACAAACTCTCAGACGAGGGAGATAATTGTGGGTACGGCCCGTAG
Organism: Sander vitreus; assembly: GCF_031162955.1. Taxonomy (NCBI): domain Eukaryota; kingdom Metazoa; phylum Chordata; class Actinopteri; order Perciformes; family Percidae; genus Sander; species Sander vitreus. The sequence continues at coordinate 16,317,552 of NC_135868.1, forward strand.
GAGTATATGCTGCCTCCCTGTTCCCCGGTACTTTGGTTTCCTCTACTCCGACTTGGACAGAAGTCCTGCCCCCGGTCCCAGCGCAGGGATGATCACGTGTCAAGCCAGATAAAACTGCAAAACTTCCGGTTAAACTTTAAAGATAAAACGTCGACTGATGACCTCAATAACATGTTTTGTTTGTAAAGCTCAAATTAAAATGACTGCAAATATATATAATAAAATATCGGTGTGAGACATAAACGAATACAAACAAAGCTTAGATAGCCAACTGTGCTTTTATTTTGAAATTTAAATATACATTTCCTGTTACATACTGCTTCTTTCTCGCTGACTTGACCTGCTTCGGGATTGAATAGGATCGTTTTGGGCACCACGTATTGCTCTTGCGCAGTGCAGCCTCATATGTGTCAACGTGGTAACGTTGGGGTCTCCACACAGCTGCACACACCCCCCCCCCTGGATGCATTTAAACCAGTGTAGAATAGGTCTACACATCTGGATACGCCTCTGAATTGCAGTCAAATTGTAACAATGAGCAGGACTCGTAAAGTGTGCCTTTAAATGATGTTACGTGGATACGTTGACCCTGTTGTGTTGGTGGGGTTCAGGCCTTTAGATGGGGGGGGGGGGGGGGAGACAGATCCAGGCAGGAATGTCTCTACGTGGCAGTGAGAGGGGGAGGGCCACTCCAGTCTCTCACCAGGGGTTTAATTAGTGACGGAGAGGAAACAAGTTAAACTTTAAAGAGCAGTAGGCTATGGGATTAATGTTCTTTGTCAATCCTGGAATATAAAAAAATGACTAAATTACCTGGTCCCTTATCTAAAAAGTACAGAAATGTATACCTCAGTTAGGATTTAAAATCAGGTTTTTACTTGTTCTGTAAAAGGACAGAACAACAGCAGTGATTTACTGTGTGATTTAGTGGGAGGAACAGCCCCTCCAGTCCTGCACCCGGGGGTGGGAAGGCTTTGGCCGGATACGTGTTGGAACTTGAGGCGGTCCTAAAGACTCACGCACGAAATTCCGGAATCATCCCAGGCCACCATTTAGCAAACTTAAAAATGGCACCCTCCACTTCTTCGCAACTTTTCTCGGCGCTTTTAATCGCATTTTTTACCTCAGTGGTGAACTCTCAGTATGAGAAATACAGCTTCAGGAGTTTCCCCAGGCACGAGCTGATGCCTCTGGAGTCCGCTTACAAATACGCACTGGACCAGTACACCGGAGAGAAGTGGAAGGAGTCGGTGGAGTACATGGAGGTGTCTCTGCGGTTGTATCGGCTGCTGCGGGACAGCGAGGCCTTCTGCAACCTCAACTGCAGCTCTGTCGGGCTGGACAACGAGCAGAAGTTTGCGGAGTTTCCAGAGCTGCGGGCGTTTGGTAACGTTATGAAGAGGGCGCAGTGCCTGAAGCGCTGCAAACAAGGGCTGCCCGCTTTCAGGCAGACCATGCCCAGTCGGGACACCATAGATGAGTTTGATAAGAGAGAGCCGTACAGATATCTGCAGTACGCCTACTTCAAAGTAAGCAAATATGTGGGGTCATCAGGAGGATCAAAGGGCTCCAAACCTTGGTTTCATTATAATAAATATAAGGTGGTGGTTTTCAGTGCATCCACAGTTTCTATTGTTACGTCATACACGTTTTTTTCTTCTTCCTAAAATGCGTTCTGACGTCACCTACGTGCCACGGATGCACACTATTCTGCAAGAGTGGAGGTCCTATACTTGAACCTGTGAATGCTTGAAATTGGCATGGGGTACTTTCCATAAAATCATCTCTCAATGCAAATCAAACCAGCTATTAGGCTAACCGAAATAAAACCATCTCAAGCTCTAGGTATGGTGAAGGGTATGTGATGATGTGGGGCTATTTTAATTCCAAAGGCCAAGGGAACTTTATCAGGATGCGTAGTATCCTGGATCCATGAAATAACTGGCCTTTAAAAATAAAAATCTGCCTGCCTCTATGGGAATTTAACATAGGGGTGTACTCACTTTTGTTGCCAGCGGTTTAGACATTAATGGCTGTGTGTTGAGTTATTTTGAGGGGACAGCACATTTACACTGTTATACAAGCTGTACACTTAATACTTTACATTGTAGCAAAGTGTAATTTCTTCAGTGTTGTCCCATTAAAAGATATAATTAAATATTTACTAAAATATGAGGGGTGTACTCACTTTTGTGAGATACTGTATTAAGAATAAAAAGAAAACACTAATAAAGACACAAGGATATTTTACAAGTCCTCACCTCTACAAGGGAACTAGTTTAGGTTTAGGATTAGGTTATGAATCACAGTTTATTTAGAGTCAAAGGTTGGAATTATGATTGCTTTTAAGCTATTAGTGATGGTTATGGTCTAATTTGCATATACGGAAGTGGGACAAATTAAAAGAAAAACCGGAATACCTTGAATTAGTTGATTTGATCTGATAAGTGACCAAAAACAACATTATTTTCTAATGATCTAAAATACCGCCCTCAAAGTTAGAGTTATTAAGGAATTATGTATTGGCTTTTTATTAGTTATCATGTCCTTAGTCCATTTTTTTTGTACCACAGTGTAGTGTTATAACATTGGCTTTGTGTGATTTCCTAATCTGATCAGAGCACATGAAAATAGCTGTTTACAATGTTTGTTTATTTAACAATGTGTGTTATTTCTCCCAGTCTGACAACCTTGCCAAGGCGGCGTCTGCTGCTCACACCTTCCTACTGAAACACCCAAATGATGAGATGATGCAGAGGAACATGGCCTACTACAAGAGTCTGCCTGGAGCCGACGAACACCTCAAAGACCTGGAGACCAAATCCTATGAGGTATACACACATCCATACCAACATATCTTTGTGAACACATACACACATACACAAACCATCCTATTATTGGCTCTGTGGGTGTGGTAGCAGCCTGTGGTGAACCAGCCAAGCTGAGGAAAGCCTAGAGCTAAAACATTTCCATTTACTTTGCTGCTGTGCATTAGTGAAAATAGTACATGCTTGCATGTGAGTGCTGACGACTTCGTTTGCTAGTTGTATGATTTTTGATTCCAAATACTATTGAGTTGAGCCTTCAGTGGTCCTTGACAGAGCTGTATTAGCCCCAGCAGGACTGAGAAATAAACATGAACTTGCTACATTTGTTAACTATTACATGAATGCCCAATTAAAATCAACATCTCTTAAAGAGTCCACGGTGAAGAAAATTGTCCCTGTTATAGCTAACAATAGTGATACAGATAATGTAATGTAATTATGCCATATTATATATATATATATATATATATCATTAATTTTAATAAGAAAGTGATTTTTTAACTTGTAGAATGCTTTCAGTAATGCCATGATGCCCAAAATGAACATGATTTCCTATGTGTGTGTTATTGCAGACATTGTTTGTGCGTGCAGTGCGGGCGTATAATGGAGAAAACTTCCGTACTTCAGTGTCAGACATGGAGCTGGCTCTGCGGGACTTCTTCAAGAATTACGATGAGTGTCTGGCTGCATCTGAGGGCCCCAGGGACGTCAAAGACTTTAAAGACTTCTACCCCTCCATAGCTGGTCAGTTCATCTGCAGTACCTCCGTTCTGACGCTGTTCCTCCTGTGGGGTCCATCTATCATTGCATTTCTCTTTTGTTAAATATCCACTTTTGCATATGTCTTCTTTTTGTTATTTAATTTACCCAACATGTTTCTTGTTATAGCTACGTTTAAAGATCCCCTCCATTTAAAAATGTGTTTTTTTTTTAGTTTATGTCTCCTAAAATGTCCGATTTTGACTATACTGACTTGTATCTGTGCAAAGTTTGTCGCTAGAGAGGTGTTTTCACATTCCTCTCCTCCTGGGGGAAATGCCTGTGCATTTCACTAAAATCTGAGATTCAAATGTACTCGGGCAAGCTAGATTTGATACGTCACAGTTTCAAAAGCCAATCACTGTCTAATATGCAATAGACGGAAAAGAAACCTGAAACCTCCAGTGAAAAGCGGACTTGTCATAGAGTGAAAACACACTGTCATCATAGCTGTGTCAGCCACTGCCAGTTACAAGCTAACAAGCTAACAAACAACAGTAGATTCTAACTAAACTATACCATTCTAATACGTCTGCTAGTCACCAATATTGGTGCACAACAGAATCTGGGTCTGATCGCCAGGTTCAGACAGGAGAGCCGGCACAGCGCGTCCTGTCTAAACAGCCCAATTGGATAACATTGGGCGCCAAATGGAAGTGGGCAGCACTTCCAGGCCAGATCCAGATCCAGAATTTCTCAACGAAGGATAAAGAGTAGATGTCCTTCCAGCATCCTTTTCTGAGTTTTTGTTTGTTTGTAGTTTTCTATATTTTAAAACATGTCTGGAGAAGGACTTTAATCTTTTTTTTTTATCATATTGTGCTTAATCTCTCCTCTACAGATCACTACATAGAGGTCCTTGACAGGAAAGTTATGTGTGAAAGTGACCTGACACCTGTTGTAGGAGGTTTCGTCGTTGAGAAGTTTGTGGCCACGATGTACCACTACCTGCAGTTTGCCTATTACAAATGTGAGTAGCATGTTGTTTCCTCAGGTCTACTGTGTTATGAATTTTATATAGGACAATCCCTGAGTGCTGTAAATGTTGTGTTTTCAGTGAATGACCTGAAGAACGCAGTACCATGTGCAGCCAGCTACGTGCTCTTTGACCCCAACGATGAAGTTATGAATAATAACTTGGCCTATTACCGGTTCCACAAAAACCAGTGGGAACTGACAGAAGAGGACTTCCTCCCCAGATCAGTGAGACATATTGACTATACACATCTTGTGCACCCAGTTCCTGTCCCTAATTTCTAATTTATCAGATATAGATTAAACAAACAAGATACAACATGTTAATTAGTGAGCTTTCGGGGGTGCGGGCAGATTTTGCTACCTTTGGACAGAGCCAGGCTAGCTGTTTCCAGTCTTTATGCTTAGCTAAGCTAACTGCTAACTGCTAGCTGCTGGCTGTAGTCTTATGTTTACTGGCCAGTATCAATCTTCCCATATACAGTAACTCATGGCAAGAAAGCAAATAAGCACACTGCTTGAAATAGTCCACATGGGTTCAGAAGGGTAACCTAAAAAGTATTTTAGTCAGTAGGCTGAGATGATTGACACCACTCTTGTGTCTGTACAATACATATATAGACACTTAACAAAAAGACTTGAAACTGAGGAAAACAGCTGCCCTGGCTCTGTCTGAGGGTAACAAAATGTTCCTCTAAAGCTTACTAATTAACATGTTATATTTTGTTTGTGTTGTTGTGGTTTAACTGGGGTTATGTACCAATTTCTTGGCCATGCAGGCACAGAGACTTTGTGACAAAACCAGGGTAGCTGTTTATCTGTTTCCTTTCGTTGTGCAGAAGTTAAGCTATGACAGATATCAGAGTGGTATCAATTCTTTGAATGTAAATCTGTAATAAATCAAATAAGCGTATTTCCAGGTTCCCTGGACTAACTGCATGATGTGAAATTAATTTATCACTTGGCCTCTGCCTTCTTGGTTCACTATTAACATCCTGTGTGTTTGCTACAGGAGGCACTGCGTTACTACAATCAGACCACAATGCAGCTACAGATGTTGGAGTTCTCCAGACAGCGCCTGGTGAGCGACGATGAGGTGCGTGCCTGTTTACGTACAGTGGTGTGAAAAAAGTGTTTGCCCCCCTTCCTCATTTCCTGTTCCTTTGCATGTTTGTCACACTTAAGTGTTTCGAACATCAAACCAATTTAAACAATAGTCAAGGACAACACAAGTAAACACAAAATGCAATTTGTAAATGAAGGTGTTAATTATTAAAGGTGAAAAAAAATCCAAACCATCATGGCCCTGTGTGAAAAAAGTGATTGCCCCCCTAAACCTAATAACTGGTTGGGCCACCCTTAGCAGCAACAACTGCAACCAAGCGTTTGCGATAACGTGCAATGAGGCTTTTACAGCGTCCTGGAGGAATTTTGGCCCACTCATCTTTGCAGAATTGTCCTAATTCAGTTACATTAGAGGGTTTTTCGAGCATGAGCGGCCTTTTTAAGGTCATACCACAACATCTCAATAGGATTCAGGTCAGGACTTTGGCTAGGCCACTCCAAAGTCTTCATTTAGTTTTTCTTCAGCCATTCGGTGGTGGACTTGCTGGTGTGTTTAGGATCATTGTCCTGCTGCAGAACCCAAGTTCGTTTCAGCTTGAGTACACGAACAGATGGTCGGACATTCTCCTTCAGGATCTCTTGGTAGACAGCAGAATTCATAGTTCCTTTTATCACGGCAAGTCTTCCAGGTCCTGAAGCAGCAAAACAACCCCAGACCATCACACTACCACCACCATATTTTACAGTTGGTATAATGTTCTTTTTATGAAATGCAGTGTTCCTTCTACGCCAGATATACTTGGACACACACCTTCCAAAGAGTTCCACTTTTGTCTCATCGGTCCACAGAATGTTGTCCCAAAAGTCTTGGGGATCATCAAGATGTGTTCTGGAGAAATTGAGACAAGCTTTGATGTTCTTTTTGCTCAGCAGTGGTTTTCTCCTTGGAACTCTGCCATGCAGGCCATTTTTGCCCAGTCTTTTCCTGATGGTGGAGGCATGAGCGCTGACCTTAACTGAGGCAAGTGAGGCCTGCAGTTCTTTGGACGTTGTTGTGGGGTCTTTTGTGACCTCTTGGATGAGTCGTCGCTGCGCTCTTGGGGTAATTTTGGGCGGCCGGCCACTCCTGGGAAGGTTCACCACTGTTCCATGTCTTCGCCATTTGTGGATAATGGCTCTCACTGTGGTTCGCTGGATTCCCAAAGCTTTGGAAATGGCTTTATAACCCTTTCCAGACTGATAGATCTCAATTACTTTCTTTCTCAATTGTTCCTGAATTTCTTTGGGTCTCGGCATGATGTGTAGCTTTTAAGGATCTTCTGGTGGACCTTACTGTGTCAAGCAGCTCCTATTTAAGTGATGCCTTGATTGTGAACAGGTGTGGCAATAATCAGGCCTGGGTGTGGCTAGAGAAATTGAACTCAGGTGTGGACAACCACAGTTATAGTATGTTTTAACAAGGGGGGCAATCACTTTTTTCACACAGGGCCATGATGGTTTGGATTTTTTTTCTCCTTTAATAATAAACACCTTCATTTACAAATTGCATTTGTGTTTACTTGTGTTGTCCTTGACTTTTGTTTAAATTGGTTTGATGTTCGAAACACTTAAGTGTGACAAACATGCAAAGGAACAGGAAATGAGGAAGGGGGCAAACACTTTTTTCACACCACTGTATATGTGTTGGTGTATTACAGGATGCTTCAAGCCAAGATGGTATCTTTAGTCAAGTGAAAGGAAAACAAGCTACAGTTTACCCTTTAAAATAGACCAGAGTAATTCCCATAAACTAAGTTTGGATTATTGTCCGTCTTTGTGTGATTTATGCTAAACCCTAGATTACTTAGTATGGTCACATTACACCCTGCAGTACAATGTGGGCCCTATGTTTATCGTGCTGCAATAGGGCAGACGGCCATGGGGTGGCAGCATGACATTGGCGTTTCTTAAAGTTATTATGATGCAGCACAAGGGCCTTGGCCATCAGGGCAACCTAACATAAACCAGTATTACATGCTGTATGAGGTAAACACCATTCAGTTCTTGACTGTAATCTCTTTAGTAATGCCAGGTATGATAATTCACAGATAGAACTGTGAGTGGGAGGATTTATGCTAATGCTCTTCTAACCTCCTGATTTGTCTGTTTATTTCTTTTTCGTGTGTGTGTGTATGTGTGTATGTGTGTATGTGTGTATGTGTGTATGTGTGTATGTGTGTATGTGTGTATGTGTGTATGTGTGTATGTGTGTATGTGTGTATGTGTGTATGTGTGTGTATATGTCTGCAGGGGGAGGTGGTGGAGTTTATAGATGAGTTCCTGGACGGTGATGAATTGCCCGAATTGGAAATTCCGCCGAAACTGTGAAACACACAACCAAACAACACCTCCCGGTTTGTATTTATTGGGTTGAGAGGCTGTGTGTTTTTACCTGCAGATCCACATCCTGAATATTTTTAAATTTCCTATTTTGTGCACTAAAACATCCAGTTTAGTGGTATGGACATACAGCACTAAATGATTTAAAGTCAATGATAATAATGGAAAGATAAATATTTTTACTCGCTGTTTTATGGATCCGTTCCTCCACTGTGAATCAAATATGTATGTTGTCTGTCAAAAATGGTAATTTTTACAATGAAATGATAATAAATCTTGCCAAACATCGGGTCTTTCAAGTTATAATTACAATGTTGTTGTAATACTACAGTTGTTGGTTTTGGGCAGTGGTGGAATGTAACTAAGTACATTTACTCAAGAACTGTACTTAAGTACAATTTTTATGTACTTTTACTTTACTTGACTATTTCCATTTCATGTTACTTTATACTCTACATTTTGGAGGCCACTATTGTATGTTTTACTGCACTTATACACATTTATTCGATAGCTTTAGGTACTTTGCAGATTCAGGTTATTAATACAAAATATAAATTAATTAATAAATTATGATGTATTATTATAGTTAAAGCTACCCAGCAGTATGTAAGGTAATTAAAATTAGCTCTAGCTTTACAAGCTGCAACATTAAAGTGATGATCACATTAATGCATCAATAATTATAATCTGGGTACCTGGGTAGCTCACCTCACCTCCCTCTCTATCCCCTTTCATGTCTTCAGCTTTCCTATCAAATAAAGGCCTAAAATGACCACATTTATTTTTCTGAAATGGGCCATTCTGTGTGAGTAATTTTACCTTTGGTACTTCAAGTATATTTTTATGCATGCTAATGCTTTTGTACTTTAACTTACTAAGAATTTTAATGCATGCATTTAAATTGTAATAGAGTATTTCTACACTGTGGTATTGCTACTTGTACTTAAGTAAACAATCTGAATGCTTCTTCCACCACTGGTTTTGGGGATGTGCCCAGTTGTGAATAACACCCCTTTAGTATAGGGACTAAAATATATCTACATCTGCCTGCAGTTTTTTCAGCTAATGATAATGTTAATTGTTCACTCGATGAAATTTCAGTGAAATAGTGAAATATTCTTGTCACAATTTCTTGCAGACCAAGTTCAGGTCTTCAGGTTTTTTCTGTCCAAGCAACCATCCAAATCCAAATGATCAATTTATTATCACATTAGACAATAAAAAGCAGCAAATCATCAGAACCGAGTAGCTGGAACAAGGGAATTCTTCGGATTTCTGCGTGGAAAAATTACTTAAATGATTAATTAATTAATTAAACGCTCTAATATTTCAGTCTATTGATTTTTGACTGGAGCCCCTGTAGAGCAGCATATCTGCGAGAGTCCTTCAGACTGTGTTAAGCTGACAGCGTTCAGAGAAAACACTGAGATGTTTAATAATGTTTGAACATTGAGCCTCTGTGCAGTTTGTCACACAGTGATGTTAAAAACCCAAAGGGGAACATTCTCGCTGTATTACTGTATCTCTCTCTGACTCTGCGTTCTCATTCCTCTTCTGTCTGTATTAACCTGTCCTGTCTTTCATCTGCCCTCTTATCTTTAAACATTATACTTTGTTCTTTTTAAACATTTTTGGAGCACATCGCAAAGAAATCGGGGGGGGGTGAGGGGGGGTAATGGCTGGCAGAAGGGGCTTGGTAAAAAGTTAAGATAAAAGGCTGATTGTCAGAAGTCAAGGTCACAAGTCAAAGTCACACCTTAATATGACAAGTCAGTCTCTTTCACACTTGTACACAATGAATGGTTAGAGATCTACACCATGACCTAAAATAGATATTGAGTTAAAACCACGTGTTAAGGAGTTTATTGTGACTTAGAGAACACATATATAGTACACATTTCATCCTGACATCACACACATCAGGCTGTTTGAGATGAAGAAGAAACAGACAGAAATATAAGCATCATGTGAATAAGTCAGCAATGTAAAAAAAAAGTCCTTTCTTTCACATTTGTCATGGTTTTGCACATACTGTAACTCAGGTAATCCCAAATCCAAATATAATCACAATATTTAACCATTCTTGATGATTATGATCAGTCTTCATGGATCTTGTGGCAACCCTGGTGTGTGATCAGACAGGTCATTGCTTGATAACCTACATTTTCTGCTATTGCAAGTACAGTACTTGTATTTAAACAGGTTTATCAAAAGGCTTTAAGGTTGGTCAGACAACCCATAAAATTAATTTATTAGCTGATGATGTTCTCTTATATTTAACAGACCCTTCTCACTCTCTTACTCGACTACAGGATTTATTGGGCACCTATGGTACTGTCTCAGCATATAAGGTAAACTATGATAAAAGTGAAATAATCCCATTAACAACATTCAACTACTCTGCGTGTCAAAGTGCATCTGCATTCAAATGGGCGCCAACTGGAATAAAATATCTTGGTATAGTAGTGGACAATAACTTAAAAAATCTTTATAAATTAAATTACAGTCCACTACTTAAAAAAATTTAAGATCTATACAGATGGATTAGCCTCCCCATTACTTTGATCGGGAGGGTTAATTGCATTAAAATGAACATTTTGCCGAGGCTGCAGTACCTCTGTCAATCACTGCCTATTCCATTACCCCAAACCTTTTTAAAAAAACTCTTAATACAAATGTAAGACAGTTCATTTGGAATAACAAGGTACCAAGAATATCTTTGGAGAAATTGACGTGGGACTATAAATCAGGGGGACTTCAGCTACCCAATTTTAAAAAATATTACTTTGCAGCCCAAATGCGATTTCTCTTGTCTCTCCATCCTGGGCTCATATTGCATTTTCTTCTTTGACAGACAATTTCTTCAGTGATTTTGTTTACAAATACAACTGCCGAATTTTGTCCAAAAAGACTGATAATCCAATTTTATTACATCTCATTAAACTTTGGTACAATGTACATAAAACCATTGGCAAGGAGATAGGGCTGTCACCAAAATCACCTTTAAAACAAAACGACCTTATCCCTCTGACTGTAAACAATAAGATCCTGGAAGCATGGTATCATAACGGGATTCGTAAATTGGAGGACTGTTATGAGAATGGATTTTTCATGACTTTTGAAAAATTAAGAAGAAAACACTTCTTTGTCTAACAATACTTTCTTTTGTTACCTCCAACTGCTGTCATTCCTGAGAAGTACTTTGAACAATACCATGGCTTTACCCAAACTCACGGAAATGGAAAAATTGATACATGATAGTGGACCATATAAGTTTATTTCTAAAGTATATTCTTTGTTAATATCTGAATGTCCTAAACTGGCTCTGTATAGGTCTAAGGAGAGGTGGGAATCAGACTTAAATATCACAATTGAAGACCAACGTTGGTCAGAGTTGTGTCAAGACAGTTTATCTGCCACAATTAATGCACGGTACAGGCTTGTCCACTATAATTTCCTTCATCAGCTGTATTTGACCCCAGAGAAAATTCACAAGTCTAAGCCTGATCTATCTGATACATGTTTCCGATGTGCTGCAGATGTGTGCTCCTTCCTACACTGTACTTGGTTGTGTGTGAAGGTGAGAGATTTCTGGATTGACTTTTGTGTCTAAAATTAATCAGATTTCATTACCTGTTGACCCAGAATTTTGCTTGCTGGGGAACTTTATGAAAATTAATAAACCACTTAACAAATTTCCAATAAAATTTTTGGAAATAGCCCTGGCAGTGGCCAGAAAATGTATTGCCGTCACATGGAAGTCTGATTCCCCTCTATCCATGACTAAATGGTATTTAGAAATGAATAATTGTATGCCTTTAGAAAAAATAACATATAATTTTAGAAAAGGATACAACACCTTTGTTAAAATTTGGCAGCCCTATCTAGATTATGTGGATAATGTGTTGTTGGAATGTGACTGACCTCAAAACATTGTATGCCTACTTTAAAATATTGGAGCATCCTTTTGGGGAGGGGGGATGGGGGGTTATTTGTTTGTGTTTGTTCTTGTTCTTGTAAACTGGAAAATGAAAATAAAGTATTCCAAAAAAAAAAAAAACAGGGTTATCTAATAGCAGGTGAAGTAAAAGGCAGGCAGTAGAGTAGATTTGAAGTAAATTTGAGATGGGCTGACCCTGTGTAAGACACAAAGAGGTAATGTCTAATGTCAACTGTGCTTGACTGTCTCGGTGAAGAAACATAAGTCAAAGTTATTTCCCACACACCAGTAATGCTGCACTTTGTATAGCGAGTTATTACAGTTAGACATTCATATTTACAGAAACATATAGACAAGTACTTTATTCCCTGTGCCCTCGCCACATCAGTGTCAATTCAGTTTCATGCACCACAATACGGAAATGAAAAACATGAAATGTTTTTTGCAAATCAATATAGCTGTTGTTCACTTTACCCGTTCAAATTCAACAAATCCTTATTTTATAACTAAATATGTAACTAAATAACACCATTAAAAAATACAGCTAGAAGTTGTCACCCACTTTTGACATTAATTACAAGTGAAGCACTTTCTATTTAAGTTATTGTCATATAATACATTTTTGTAGTCTTTATACATCATCAGAATTACAAACTAATAGATAAGTTCAAACCCTCTCATAGCTATTTTAATTTATTTACATTTGCACCTATTTATTAGCTTTTTATTAGCTTTTCTATTTTAACATTTGACCTTTGGCACATTACGGAAACAGCAAGAATGAATATCACCGAATAATGCAGAGCTACAGTACACTGTAAAATACTGGACAATAAACATTTATTATGAATTTCTAACCAAGCTAAATTCACTCATATCACAAATTGTTTGAATTCCCAAATATTTAAAATGAGAACAACATGAAATGATAACCCCCTTCAATCTTTTATCAGGATAAACATAGAACACGAGAAGTATAAACCACTGATGTGCTGAAAAATATTAAGCATTATATGTATCATTATATAGCTAAATGTAGCCTTTTTAACAATTTATCATGATATACATTTTAGGGCATGTGGTCCAGCCCTAATTCTTCTCCAACTCCACATAATATTTAGAAATCTATCTACTTGTTTTCATTGAACACCCCAAACCGCTGCAATATGTCAAAGTACTACTAACCCTTTAAGTTAAAACTAAAAACATTGGGGGTTGTGACTTTAGTTTGTCTCTGTTGCCATGGCAATGACACACTGTTTGATCTCTGGTTGGTCTGAATGCCGTCAGCAAACACAACGCTAAAGCATGGACCTGACACACACACACACACACACACACACACACACACACAGGCTGAGTCTGCAGTCTGGATGAACACCCGCTCTTTATCTCTTACCAGCCGACTGCCAAAACCAACAGAGGCAGGAAGATCTTAAAATGTTTCACTCGCCGTCCTTCTTTCTCACACCGTACGTTTCTCCCATACAGCCCATTCGACCCTTTCATCTGATCTAACCATCATCATCTTCATCATCATTCTTTTTTCCATTCTTGCTGCTTTGACAGAGGCCTGGTCGTTCATTTGGGACTACCTGTCCAAATCTGCTGCGATGATCTAAAGTGTTCTGAACTGCAGCGCTCTTGCCGTGGAATACCGTTTTTATCAGCACAATACTCATACAAACAGAAAAAGATGAGGAATCGAGAACAATGCAGCTGAATCAACAATAAAGCAGTCAATGAAGTCAACAAAAAGGTAACACAGAGAAACTTTACCACAATGTCCAAGAGCTTTGGAGGTTTAAGTCTCAGTTCGTATATTCAGGCGGGCAGGCATGCCTTCTTGTGGTTTTCCTACATGGTTATTTCCTTATAATCTCCTTTTTCAGTTCCTGGAGTTTAGTCCAGTCCAGACACAGCCCCCCCACCTGCCCAGCCACATGTCAGAGCTTTGAAAATATTGGGTAGGTACAACATACAGTAGATGGGTAAAATTCAATAAAATCAATCTACCATCTAGTTTCACTCAGGTTTCACTGTGTTAAGCATCAGTTCTTACTGTTATACACAATTTTCTGCATCACATAGGTGAGGTTTTGATCTTCAAAACAGGGCTGTAGCACAACTCATCTGTTCATACCTATCCAAAATCTTCAATAATGCAGTAGTTTCTAGCAAGATGAGGGGCTGTGCGTTCCTCTCAAATTCATTTGAATCCTCCTATCCCTTCCAAATGTCTCTGTCCTCTGTTAGTGTCCCTCTTTCCTCATCTGTCACTCTTACACTTTTTGCTGCATCTCTATCTGTTGGCCCTGTCTGGTCTGGCTTTGGCCCTTCCCATTCATCTCGTATACTGAGCTCTTTTGCTGTTGCCGTCGGCAGCACCACACGCCTACGATGACCGCTGCGGCGACCGCACACACCGCCACAATTATGGCTGCCACCATTGGACCTCGGCTGGAGGAGCTCGGAGGACGGGGTGGGCAGTTCTCGCCTGTACAGATTGCCTCCCCCATCTCTCCCTCCATCTCGCCCCTCTCGCCTGTCTCACCGGGCAGGTTGTGTACAGTGTGCTCCTCCATCACTCCGCTATTGCCATCGTGCATCGGTGGAACTGGGCCGTGATCGAGGAAGGGGTGCTTAGTGAGGTCATCCTGCCAGGGGTGGGTGGGAGCTACCTGTTGTGTGTCATAGTCCAGGGTGTCGGAGTATGAGGGGGAGTCTGAGGGTTGTGAGGGAGCAGTGGTGGGGATGAAGCCAGGCCAAATCTCCTCCACTCCCCCTTGATCTAAGGCAGGCTCCGTGGTGGGAAACTCGGGCACCTTTGGTAAGCTGGTGAAAGGGACAGGTCTACTGATTTCCACCTCATTGGGTCTGTCTGTTGTCCTAACAACTGTCCCCCTCACTGTATCCTTTGGTCTTGCCCTTTCTGTTGTGGACTCACCATTTTCTGTTTCCTCTGGAACGACAGGGTAGCCATCCAGCCAGGTGTCGTCTGTGGCGGCCTCTCCTTCTGCAACCTTCTGAGTGACATTTTGATATTTATCCGTTGCTATAGAAAATATTACATGCTGATTACTGTCATCTTCATGGCTATCATGATCATCATAGCTGTCATGGTCATCGTGTTCATGATCACGATGATTATCGTGATCATCGTGATCAGTGTGACGGTTGTTATCATCCTCCTCCGGGTCATAATGCTCCTCATGGTCATCATGGTCATCGGGGTCTGGATGTTCCTCAGAGCCGTCTGGATGGCCGCGATCATCGCTACCACGATCGGTCACATCATCACGTTCTTCATAGCTTTCGTGTTCGTCGTAAGTATCATCATACTCCTGGCTGCCATAGCGAACACGATCACGGTCCTCTTCGTGTTCACCCATGTCATAATGATCAGCATGATCGTCGTGATTCTGGTGGCGGTCCCGTCTTTCCAGATCATCATGCTCAGATGGAATGTAAGGCTTTACATGATCATCACGGCCATTTTTGTCCTGGTGGCTGTCGTGGTCATCTTGATCATCATGGTGGCTATCGTCATGGGAATCCAGGTCTTCATGGTGGCTGTCATCGTGATTGTCTCTATCTTCTGTGTCACGATCATTGTAGCTGACTCCCTCGTGATCCTGGTCGTCAACATCAACTGGACGCTGGTGGTGGTGCGTTTCTTGGCTGTCATGCTCTTTACTCTCCTCTGATTGGGCGCCTGAGGCTCTCTGTGTAGTCTGTGTGACTGGATTGGTGGAGACAGGATGTCCTTCTTCCTGGAAGGCCTCAGAGGGGAACCAGAAAAGGTGCTTCTGGGAGAGAAGAGATACAGGTGCTTCTGTGGCTGCAGCTGCATCAGTCCTGACCACCTCTCTCCTCTCCTGCTCCCACCTTGGATGGCCTATGAAGTGCTCAATAGCGCGATCCTCGTCTTTTTCTCCTCCTTCTACAGCTCCTTTAAATTTTCTCCCAATCACCTCTCCTCCCACTTCATGCTCTCCATGTTGGTCCTGATGCTCCTCCTCTACTTCAACACTAAAGCTCTTCTCTTGCTGCTCCTGTATCCTATCACCCTCTGGGGATGCAGCTCCATGCACCTCCTCGTACACCTCACCATGAGCCTCCTCTGGTCTCTCGTTGTGGCTTTTTGCCTCTCTATAGGAATCTGTGAACTTGTCCTCGTAGTCTACGTGACTTTCAGTCTCATCTGCAAAGACATAACAAGGACACATTTACTTGATGAAATTCTAACATTCATGATCAGACAACTCAAATAAAAACAAATCACATAGCATTTGCATTTAAAGACAACTTTTGGATTCTGAAAATGTGGAAATAATTTAGCGCAGAGGTTCCAAAATTTTGGGACTATGACCTCTTAAAGGAATAGTTTGACATCAATATGAAGCTACAGCCAGCAGCCAGTTAGCTTAGCATAGCATAATGATTGGAAACAAGGGGAACCAGCTGGGGACTGCCCATTTCTCCGACGCTCCATTGTTCTGACCTCTCAATAACCCGAAAAATTCCCTTTTGGTCCTACAGCCCACTAGTCCGACGTCCCTTTGTTTCGAAAAAATAAACCCTCTGCTCCGACATCCCATTGTTACGACCATATAGGGTTAGGGTTATGGCTATGGTTAGAGTTAGGGACAATTATTTATAATATTTCTTTAGGATTTTTGCCCTGTTTAACATGTTGGGAATCCCAAAGTTTCCTGTTTGAAACAGCCAAGATGCGGCGTCTTCTCACTGATCAAGTTAGTTTCACATTGTTTAAGACACAGGGATATGCCCCATTCCTATTCATTATCATTGCAGGCTTATGGAAATATAAATACATATCCAACCCAAAACTAACTTTACCCTGTTGGACTTTGGACTTAGCCTACATTTTTATTTCAGTTTTTCAAAGATAGGCTAAACATTTAAATGTGTTAATAAGCTAGAGAAAAGTCATTTCGCTTGTTATTTTTTATTCAGATTTTAGATTATGGGAGGTGATCCACAAAAGCCTATATGGTCGGAACAATGGGATGTCGGAACACAGGGTTTATTTTTTTTCGAAAACAAAGGGACGCCGGACTACTGGGCTAAAGGACCAAATGAATTTTTCGGTTTATTGAGAGGTTGGAACAATGGAGCGTCGGAGAAATGACATGGCACCAACCAGCTAGCCTATTTTAGGGTAAAACAAATCAGCCAACCAGCACCTCTAAAGCTCATTATTTCCTGGCCAATGACTTTATGAAGTCCAGTTGTCACCTTCAAGATTTTGGCATTACACTTCAGTTATTTGGCAAATTAAACAAACTAGATATAACGTGTTAATTAGTGAGCTTTAGAGGTGCTGGTAGGTGGATTTTGTTACATTTGGACAGAGTCAGGCTAGCAGTTTCCTCCTGTTTTCAGTCTTTAGGCTAAGCTACCCTAACCAGCTGCTGGCTCCAGCGAGAGTAGTATCAATTTGTTCCCAAGTAAAGCAATGTCTGCTTGTGATCCTTTATCATAGGGGGTCACATGCCTATTTAAAGGATTTCTAGAGGATTGACTAAGTAAAGGTATCCAGGGAAAAAAGTTAATATAATTAATAAAACAGAAATGTATTTTTTCCTTTGTTATCTCTTTAAATCATTTTGTGATCCCTCAGATTGTCTGTTAGCTAACTATGGACACAGGCCTGGCATTCTGCTTTCATATAGACAACTCTGGCCCTTTTCTTCTATGCTATGAAGTGGGCCAAACTACGGCATGTCACACTGAGGTGTCATACCAGCCATTTTCAACTCACAACTGATACTCTGTTTTCCAAAAAGCCAAGAATCAAGCACCGATCACTTAACAACACTGGGAGCTAACAAGTAAGAAGTGAGGAGGTTGACCTCAGAGTGGTCTCCTGTCCGTCTCGGTCAAAGCTCAAAGCTTTGAAGAGAATGAACAAAAGGGGGGCTTTCTATTTCTGTCTCCTTCCATTTCTGTCCCACTCTCCAACATAAACAGTTTAAACACCTTCTTACCTTTGACACATATTTCCACTAGTCCATACCACTCTCCACAGCTGTCGCACAGCAGGCTAAAGGCAGTGTGTCCACTGGGCATTACATGACCTGGCACACATGTGTACAGCAGCTCATCTCCCATCTCGTACCCAGTGTGCCCCTGTAGACGGGCGTTCGGAAAAGATGGAGGATCACCACACGGCACGCCTGTCAACAACAAACACAGAGATGCATGTTATGAATGCATGTAAATGTTTTGAGTTGTTAAACAAACTATTTACTGTAATAGAGATGATGAAACCCCTATTCAGCATTACACAGTGTGGCTAATGAAACACCACTCAATATTATTATCCAGCTTTACAGCATCACTATCCCATTTGTAAACAGAAAAAGATAAGAATGACTCTAGGGACAGGAAGCAATGGGCTTTGTGGAAAATGAGGATGTAATTTTGACAAACAAGACCACTAACAATGCCACTGGGATGAGATAAAGGCTATCTATTGTCTTGACCCTGGTCTAATTTTTTATGGTAATTAGACGGAGACAGCACAGTTTATTCGATACATAATAACATGTTGACTAGATTAAAAAATGTGTGAAATTTAGCTTCATGCTCCTTCTATGCTTACGTACATTCATGGATCAAGTTATATGGTCACTCACACAGATATTAATGAAGAGGCAGAAAGATTGGTATATAACGACAGATATGACTAGAAACATAGTACACACATTCTGTACACACATAGCTAAGCCATTCATATCCTGACTACCACTCACAACTTTATGTACGGATTTATAAATTATGAGTGTATATATCAGTGTGTATTGTGTGTGTTTACTGACCTTTGTCTTTGATACAGAAGGCGTCCAGGTGTGCAGCGTCCTCTGTAGCGTTTTCTGTTCTCACATCCACTGCTTTCAGTGCACTGCCCACAACATTACACACCGTGGTCCTAGCAAAACGATAGATAGATAGATAGATAGATAGATAGATAGATAGATAGATAGATAGATAGATAGATAGATAGATAGATAGATAGATAGATAGATGTTTGTAGAAATTAATATTTGCATACACACAAACACACTCATTAATTACAATGTGATATGGGAGCAAATGGCCTACAGCAAAGTATTCAGGCACCACTAAGGGACTCAAGAATTAAGGGTGGTTATAACACATTCACAAAAACTCCTTTGGGTACACATCTTGCACTTGAGTACATCTACTCCAGTACTGTAGTTAAGTATTTAATTTCCACATTTATTTGATAACTTTAGTTACTACCTATTTTTCAGATTTATATTTAACAGAAAATACGAGCTAAAATGCATTGTTAATGCTAAACATCTCATTTAAATAATTGTTATATGCCTAAAGAGGTAAAATAATCCAATATTTAACAAACAAGCAAAAATAAGTGAAAAGTACAAAAAATGCATGGTATAATGTAGCATAACTTTTTCTTTTTTTTTATCTCTCATGAATCATTTCCTGACCCCTCAGATATAGCTTGTGACTATTTGGAGGGACCTGACACACAGGTTGGGAACCATAAACTTAAATGCCTAACAGTATATAAAGCAGTTTAAACTAGCATTACCTTGAGCATCTTCAACAATAAAATGCTGCCTACACTAAGTATTAACAATCTAATAATTTCATATTGTATCAGTCACAGAGGCTTTTTCTTTTTGCAAAAACAGGTATTACTTTTGATACTTTACAGTAAGTACATTTTTCTGATACCGATTATACCGACTTTTACTTAAGTAGGATATGAATGCAGGACTTTTACCTGTAATGGAGTATTGTTACATTAATATATTGGTACTGAATACTTCTTCCACCACTTATTACACTACTGATAAAAAGTGAAGTGAGATTTCTGCTGAATAATATCACATGTAAAGCTGCAGTTCTGGTTGTTATATGTATACGGGAAATATGACAACACATATGGACAAATGTATACAGTACGTTCTGCTCTCTCAGGCACCACCTGAAATGCTGCTTATTCAAATATTATTACAGCATGACATCAGAGTCCAGGAACACACATCATGGCTCAGACATGTTGCAGTATCAGCGGTGGTAGCCTGTGGCACAATATTATCACACTATGGCACGTTACAAATAGATGTTCCCATGCAGAAGCTTTAAGTTACAGCCAACTATAGAACACTCATAACATTAAGGACTTAATATAATATCCATTCCACAGGGACCAAATGAAAAATGCAGTGCAAAACGCCTACAAGCTACAGCAAAATAAATGCTGAGTAAATAGTCTATTTTTGTTGCCATGTTAAGGTTTATAGCATCATTTGCCCATTTGTCATCCAAAAGCACCAGATAAGGCTGACTCAAACTTCCCAGGCCAATCAAATCATGTTCCCATAGCAGCTCCTGACACCAATCAACCTCATGTGGAAGAAAAATTCAAAGCAGAGTTCATAAACATAATTTAAAGTCAGACATATGACCCTTTTCATTAAATATTACACAGTAATATCACGCATCATTAAATGTAAAAGGTGTGTGGGTGTGTGTGTGTGTGTGTGTGTGTGTGTGGACTTGTGTAAAGAGTTAATCAAAGCATCAGTAATTGGAAAGAATTTGACTTGCAGTGCAGTGAGACTGTGAGAAGCGGTGTGAGTCATACTGCATGCTTGTACAACACTAACTTCAGCTTATAAGGACAAAAATCTGAAAGCGAGAAATAGGCAGCATGACAGAAATCACCAAGAAAACACTCAGAGAGAGAGAGAGAGACAAAACACACAAAGTCTATTTTCACATTAAACTATATCTCCTGCCGGCATCTGTGTGTGTGTGTGTGTGTGTGTGTGTGTGTGTGTGTGTGTGTGTGTGTGTGTGTGTGTGTGTGAGAGAGAGTGAGTGAGTGAGTGTGAGAGAGAGAGAGAGAGAGCGAGAGAGAGGGAGGGAGAGAGAGAGCGAGAGAGAGAGAGAGAGAGAGAGAGAGAGAGAGAGAGAGAGACAGAGAGAGATTGACCCCCCATGACGGACATCAGGGGACACTTCACCTGCCCAAAGAACCTTTTCTCAAAACCCTCACCTTGCATGACATAACTATTACAAAGAAAACCCAAAGATATGTGTATGTGTTTGTATGAGTCCACTGGTATTGTGTTTGGTTGCCAGGGCAGCAGATCTATGATTGACAGGTAAGAGGAAGACGTTAAGGTAGGAGAGTCAATCTGAGAAGCACTCGTTTGTATGCAACAGACCTAAAAATTATGCCAAGGACTACAGGTTAACTGGCACTAACACCAAAGTGTTGCCTTCTGGGAGAAAAAGCCCATGACAGCCTCCAAAAAAAACTGAAATTGTTCTGCTGCTCACTTGTAAGTGTTGGGGTGAGGCACAAGATTAAGACAGAGAGAGAGACGAGAGCATGGGTTATAGGGATGAACTCCGCTTAGACACACAGAGTCATAGATGGGTGATACCCTGTGAAACATGGTAAGCGGGTGTGAAAGCTGATGTCCACTGGTCAACACGTAGAGGGCAGGGAGGAAGGAAAGGAGAAATGTGTCAGCTTTTCCTCTGACCAGACGTACGTCATTCTTCGGGCAGACGCCATTTTGAAGCAGGTTCTGTTTCATAACACCGATAATTCCTCTTCTGAACAATGATTTGGGAAAATATTAGTTATTATAGTTAGTTACAAGCGTTTTCCGTTGCATCATATATTCATCTTCCAAGAAATTACATTATAAACCTTCATTTACAATACTTTATCAACTTACAATATCTTATTTAGCCCATTTTAAGCACTTAAGGCACTTGAATACGCTCACTGTCAGGGTAATTTCGTCTATTGAGTAACTTTGAAGAGAGTTGGAATTTTAAAGTCAGCATCTATCTGACCAATACTTGTGTTAGCGTAAGTCGTGCTAGTGGCATGGCTCTAGGGATAGGTAGTCTGTCGGCCTGTATGTCCGTCGGTTTGTGCAACAGCTATTGTATGGATTGCATCCTCTGTCATGGACCTTTTTCACAGCAGACATTTTGATTTGTCATAGTAGGAAAAGCACAGCTGAAATTGATAACCTTAACGATGGCTCAATTCCATCAAGTGTCCCAGTAAGTTATTTCAGTGAGTCAGCATGCACAACACCAGGGCCTCTCCTAAGTGGAATGCAGCCATCATTAATGGTTTTGAATACACCTGTGCTTTTCCTACTATGACATGTCAACATGTCTGCCGTGAAAAAGGTCTATTGCCACCAAAGAAAAGCATACAAGCTATTAATCACCTCACTAAAAGTGTATCTTCTTCCTCCAGGCCCAAATCAGCCCTGTCTCTCTCCATCTCTGTCTGTGTCTGTCTCGGGGTGCTGAAAGCTGTGTGTCATGTTACCGTGGAGATGAGAGGTGTAAATGGAGGCAGTTGTCGACATGACACCCCGGCTCAGAATTCCCTCCTCCTTCAGGAAGGAACAGAGGAGTCTTTCTCCCTCTCTTCCTCTCTCTTTTTCTCTTCCCCCCCCTGAAATGTGTCACTTTCTATCTTCCCACTCTCTCTATAACTACCGCTGCTGCCTTTACTTCCTTTCTCTTTCATCCGTTCCTGCAACTGCCGTCACACTCACAGAAGCGCACACACCAAAATTACCTTTGACATCTCTAGAAGTCGCTCTACACGTCCCTTAAAACAATGAAGGCCCTTACGCACAAATACTTATTTTCTTACCCCACTGTGCCTCCATAGAGCCACCCTCGGGTGCATGGAGAGAAGAAGCACTCCACCACAGCATGATGGAGCTCCTCCGCTGATGCCAAGCGGGCATGTTGTGAGGCACAAGCCCCCTCAGCATCTCTGAAGCCCTGCAGGCCGGAGGAGTTCCTCAGGTCCAACACGAACACTCGACCTGAGAAGAGAGAGAGCAGGGAGTAACAGGAAAACCTCTGAAACTTCTTACGTATATTGCACCAAGTCATAAAGTGACAAGTTTTCATGAGCTGCAGTTTAAATTCGACCTGAGCTTCTGGGTATTGACAGGGTCTGTAAGAATTAGACGCCTCACCTAATTCCTAAATATTTTGACCATTATGATAAAATCCAAACAACATTGACTCGTCTTTCCTGTCTTCCATGAAGAAAAAAGACAGACGTATCCATTCACAAAAGACAACCACCCAGAAGAGAAAGGGAAGGCTAAACGGCTTTTTATTGGAACTATATTTTAACAATAAATTTTATTTGTGCTTAAATGTCCTCAGCCCTATGCCAAGTTTTTGAGCCCTCCCCATTTTTGTTAATATAGGTTATGGGCATCCATTGGAATGGTTGCTGAAAACCACACAGTTACTGACTGAGTAAGCAGGTTATCAGTTTTATTTGAGGGATATGGATACTTTGGAGTAGTAACCAGTAGCTACGCACAAATAAGGATATTGAGACTGAAATCTATATCAAAATCTATATCCTAATTGTGTGCCATTATGCAGATTTGCATTTGAATACAACTACAGGTAGGCTATGAATCATCAAGACATGTCTATACTGCTTGTCATCACATATAATTACAATATGTTTTACAATTTAATAAAAAATAATATTGTTGCCAGCTGCTTAAAGGTTGATAAAATAGTATGATTTTGTATAAAGGACCACTCTAAACAACACTTTCATGTCAGTGCAATAACAGAGAAGCTTAATTAGTGTGTATTGACTACAGGTGTGATCAATTTACATCACAGGTGCACGCTGTCCCTCTCATTATCACCTCATTGTCACGTCATTAGCTAGAATCGTTAGCCTAAATAACATGTGATTTAATGTTTAACGTGTTAACGGTTAAATCTTCTAAATATTTCATCCATTACGCACAGTTTTATTAGACGAATAAGTCCCTGTTTAAGGCAATACAATGATAACTTTAAAAGAAAAAATCCCGCAAGTTGAAAGGGGAAATACTCGCACAAGACCACAAGGCAGGTGGTGCCAATTGTTAGCGCGCGCTTCCACCGGTCCGCTCACTGTTAGCATCACCAACTCCTAACTTTGGTGATAAAAAATAATTTCATATTGCAATAAAAGCTCATAATTTTGTTTGGGATTAAATTGTGAGTTTATAATGAGTCCGTCAATGTTTTGTTGTCACATATAGGCCTATATTATATTTTATAATGTTCTGTTACAATAGCTTAAATATGAACTTACCATCTGCATTTACAACAGAGGTCACCGCAAGATAAGCCAGGCATCCAAAGAGCAATGATAGAACCGTTTGGTTACAACGATCCAGCATCTTCTGGAAAAAATCTCACTTTTTTATGTTGGAAAATGTGTCCAAAAACTTCCAGACGACTTGTGTATTCACAATCTTGCAGGTCAAAGTGACGGTGGAGAGCACACTCCCGGTGTGGACAGATGTGGACTGAGAGGCAGGAAGGTTCGCTTGTTGACAAGTGATAACGGAAAAAACGGTCAGAGTGGCTCAAGAGCGAGGCGCAGTTTATCCCCCCCAAATAGTCGCCCTCGCAAGCAGATCGAGCACCGGTGTGAAAACTCGCGTGTCCCCGTTAGTAAATACGTCACGGCTCAAAATCTTGAGGGTGGGCAAAGGCGGACTGCTCCTTTACACACACACACACACACACACACACACACACACACACACACACACACACAGAGAGATTATGGATAAAAGCATCAGCTAAATGTTATAAATGTAAGGATTGCTATATATTATTATATGTTAAGACAATTTAACACCCCTCAGGTTGAGGTTGAGCATAAATCTTAATTAAGGTTAATTGTCCCCTCTACTAGGCTCAACTTCCTGTGTGTGTGTGTGTGTGTGTGTGTGTGTGTGTGTGTGTGTGTGTGTGTGTGTGTGTGTCCCATTTGGTGAGGGAGATAAAGACAGATGACTATAGCCCATAGAGAGCTATTTGGATCATGCAGGCATTGTTTTCAGTGACTCTGCAGGTGAAGATAACCAACCCACATCGTACCAGTAGGCTACATACAGGATCCACACCACTTAACTTAAAGCAACATTATGACCTATAGAAAACGTTATACACAGACAAAAAAAGTTATCACAGTGTGCACATATGCTTTTTTAAATTGCTACATAAATGAAATATCTATACATACAAGCAATTGCGTTTCCCTCTCATTTGCACATAGATGCATGTACATAAACATCACATGCAAGAGGATAGTTTTGTGACAGTTTTGTGAAGGTTTGGAGCATTTTTTCATTGACAAGCAGCAATAATGGAATATTTAAAAGCTGAAAGTTACATCTTGACTTGCAAACAGTATAATAAGGCAATCTCAAGGTCCATTAGTAGCTGTTCTGGAGCTTTTTACATTCCTCAGCAGGTAGATGTTGTCACTTTGTCATGGAACTGTAGATGATCAAACTCCCGATTTCTGTATATATATATATGCATATATATATGTATATATATATGTGTATATATATATATATATATATATATATATATATATATATATATATAAATGTTTATAAAAACATTTGGAGAAAAGGACTTTTTTCTTGTTCCCTGCAGTAGGAAAGATGATGGCTGTGATTTGAAAGAAGAGAAAATTGCTGTCAGTGGGGGACAGGAACAATACATGTGTGTATGCAGATGCTTACACACTTACAGAAAAAAACAGTTGGAATGAGATTATTAAAAAAAAGCAATATAGAAATTCCTTAAGGAGTGACACCTTTCACACATACTCATCTTCTTTCATTACTTTCTTTCACGTCCCACCTTTTCCATTTTCATAATTCTCTGTGTTCCCCTTGCCCCAAAGGAGTCAACAATAGCTGCTGCATCATGGCATTAAATCCCCCTACTGATGTTTTTCTTCTCTGTGTTTCTCCGTGACATTTTTTGACCTTGCTCTCATGCACCTCAAATACTTTGACCTCCTGTTCAGAGGGTTTTGATGAGGGAGTTTAAGGTGGGCTGGGATCCTGGCTCATGCACAGGGGCTATTTCTGGAGGGTTAGGGGTTCGTAGAGGAGAGGGGAGAGTGACGACGAAGACGAGAGAGACAGTGATTCACACCTGCACCGTCTCAGAGAGGCTGGTGAGAATTGTGTTTGCTGCAGGTGTCCTTCACACAGGTGTGCAATCTCACAGGACTTCCAGTACACACCCATCAGACAGTCTGTTCTGTGGAAGTAAACACACACACACACACACACACACACACACACACACACACACACACACACACACACACACACACACCAACCACAAGATTGCTTGGAGTATGTGTGGGACCAGTGACTTCCCATGTGAGACATGTCCTGTCACAATGAGGTGTAGTGCAGGTGTGTGACTAACTCAGAGGAAATCATTGGTCATACTGGTGCAGCCCAGGGACAGAAGGGGGGGGGGGGCTTTGTCTCCATGGCAACAGCCTCCATGAGAAGCAGGGTCGGAAAACAGGAACAGCTTGTAAGAAGGGAAGCTGCACTCTTGGGTTTGAGAGAGATGATTAATAATAATACATCAAAGAGCAGAGTTTTGGTTTTCAATGAGGATCTTGTCCTGTGAACCGTAGAGGATATTATTGCAGTAGTCAGAGGGCATGGATAAGTGTTTCGACATAGGCAGAGGGCAGGGAGGGCCAGAGAGGGGCAATGTTCTTAATGTAAAAGGTGGATTGACATGTGTGTCATTGTCCTGTGAAAACAAAAATATCAACTTTTCTCAAGCGGAAAACAGCCCTATGTTTAGCATTGTGACGATGCACTTTAAGATAAACCAATGGGGGTTTTGAATGTTTGTTTAAATCAAAAATCACCAAATTTAGAGATACATAGTTTAACTGGACAGTGACAATATGTTTTATACATATATATTTTTTTTTATATGTATAGCAATTTAAAAAAGGCACAGTGAATGGAGTGAACTAAACTAAACTCATAGACACAGTAATGAAACAAAAAATATACAAAAACATGTTAAAATAGATAAGAAAATCAGATAAATACAAAACAGGCAGTAAATACAGATTATGACTAAAAGTCCAACTACGTTTAAACTCATGTCATTAAATACACTATATTGGATGAAACACAGAAGGTCTGGTGGTATCATCAGCTGAGGTCTAAACAGTACGTGTAGAAATGGCCTTGCTTGACATCAGTGGAGACACTGCGATCATCAGGACACATTCAACACTGAGCTGCCAGCCACAGAAGAGTCAGGATGAGAAGGACATGGAGCTATTCAAAGAGCGGAGTTAATGAATTTGACTTTTGATGAGACATTGTTAATTACCATGGATTGCAGTGAGATGGGTTGGCACAGGGATTGAAAATGTGTTGCATGCAGATTAAAGACTACATTTTAGCACAAGCATCATAAAATGACTCAATCTGAGTCATCTGTGTTCTATATTTATGTTATAGAATAATACAGTGTAAAATGACTACAACTATTACGTGACTGTTACATGGATGTTTGCAGAAAACTGAATTCAAATCCTGGTTCCAAATGGCTTACTATATTATCAAACGTAATTAGCAGCAAAGCAGCTGCTCTGAAAAATGTAGATCAGCAGACGTGGGTGGGAGTGAAGTCTTTTTTTGTCCGTTTTAGTTTTTGAAACATATATTTGGGTATTTTGTTTTTCTGATTTTCTTGTGATCTTTGCCAGGTGAACCCAGACAAAATAAGGGACTGTTACATTGCATGGTTTTTCGTGTATTGATTATGACATTTTTGTTCAGATATTTCTCTCTCTCCACTAATATTCCTTTCTAACAACAACTTAATAATAACAAAACCTTTCTAAATATCATATATGACTTCATCAGGGTTTGCACAGGTAAAATAAAGTCCTTGCATAAGCCCCTGACTCTACAGTGGCTGCCAAGCAGACCATGCTGCCAGGCTGCATACCTCTCCTGACAAGCTCCACCAATCAAATATAGTTATGTTAAGGTTCGTCATAGACCTTTTTCACGACAGATATTTTAACTTGTCATAATAGGAAAAGCACAGCAAACACCGTTCTTTGCCACCCCCCTTAATTTACTGTTCACGGTCAAATTTGACGGAACAGTTTTAACTGCTCTTATTTTAACATAAATACCAATAAAAATGACAAAAAAGTATTTTTAATAGAACATTTATTCTAAAAAGAACCTTATTAGAACATTAACATCTAAAACATGTGTGTGTCTCCAGAATATAGTCCCGAGCCTCTATTACTGTCATTCGCCTCTTCATGTTGTTTGCAGAGTAAAATGAGGGCAAAGCAACATGAAAACTGCTTATATAGTGTCTGTGTAGATATGATGTTGTTCTCGTGAAGGGAGGGGCACATAGCACAAGAAAGAAGTAGATATTGATACATTGTTTGATTTGGAATGTTCTCCTCGTGGGGGGAGGGGCACATAAGCATGGGAAAGAAGTGGGTTCACACTAAACAGCTTTGGGAAAGGTGTGTTCCATGTGAGCGAAGGACATGTGAAGAGGAGTAGTAGAAGGAGTATGTGAAAGAGATGGGTTCCTATAATTTACACAAGATTGATTTGTTTGGCAGGTGTGGTTCACATTGGGGGAGAAGTACATTAGTTCAAGAAAACACTGGGGCTCCCATAATTTACTCTAAGCTCTCTTGTGGAAAGTATGATTCATGTGTAGAATGGGCACACAAGCACAGGAAAGTTGTAGGAGTGTGTGTTTGGAGATGTCTTTCATCTCCTGGATGAAAATTATACTCTTTCCCATTCATTTCCTATGGCGGTCATTTTTGACCGTAAACAAAAAAAGTGTGACCAAGTTGAATAAATCACTCAAAATTCAAAGAAAGTAGTCCCAATGAATTGTATGTGTTCAAATGCCTTTTGTGAAGGATATCATAAGGTATTGAGGCAATCTGATGAAAAATGCCATATTTATAGTACAGGGAATGTGTAAATCGGTCATTTTTGACCAGAACATTGTTAGAAGGTTAACAATGGCTCAATTCCATCAAGTGTCCCAGTAAGCTATTTCAGTGAGTCAGCATGAACACCAGGGCCTCTCCTAAGTGGAGTGCAGCCATCATTAATGTTTTTGAATACACCTGTGCTTTTCCTACTATGACATGTCAACATGTCTGCCGTGAAAAAGGTCTATTAGAACTAAAGTTTTTATTTATGGCTGGAACAGCACAGGTGGATGGCTCTCTGTCATTTAAGTGTGCCAGTATACACAAAAGCAGGGCCCTGAAACCAGCACACCTAAATCTAATTCAGTCAATAATATTATTAGTTGCACCTGTGTTACAAAATGTTGGCCAAATGTACTGAGGACAAGAACATCGTACTATTACAGTATCCGTATGACCTTAAAGGCCCTACACACTCAAACTACACCCACACAGGGTGTTTTCACTTTGCCTAATTAGACCTCTCCTCAGGACTGTGTGGGTGCACATGAACTGAGCTTGACTGACATCAGCCTTCCTTTGTACTTACCTGTAAGGACTTGTAAGAACATTTTCGTTTTAGGCCTTTTTCACAGCAGATATTTTGACTTAGTAGGAAAAGTACAGATGTTACTAATAACTTAAAAGATGGCACTGTTCTAGTCAGTGACCCAGTAAGCTATGACAGTGAACCAGCATCCCAGGACCTTAAGACTGAAGGCAGGGGTGGAAGGAAA
This sequence comes from Sander vitreus, assembly GCF_031162955.1. Classification (NCBI taxonomy): domain Eukaryota; kingdom Metazoa; phylum Chordata; class Actinopteri; order Perciformes; family Percidae; genus Sander; species Sander vitreus. Next base: position 16,347,171 of record NC_135868.1, read on the forward strand.
CTAAGTAGGTTACATTTACTCAAGTACTGTACTCCAAGGTGGCTTTTATTTAGCTTAAGAAGTAGGAGAATGTTCTCAACCCTTAAAGGAACACTTAACCCTTCAGGTTATTAGGAAATATAACTGTATAATTCAAAATCACCAAAATTAGAGATGCATGGTTTTCACTGGACAGGAAGGGTATGAAAAAATGTAATCTGAAAAGTAACTTAAGCTGTCAGATAAATGTAGTGGAGTAAGTAACAGAACATGTAAATAATCAAGTAAAGTACAATAACTATTATAGTTTGCCCTATCCTGTTTCCACAGATTTATGTTATATTACAAGAGTAAACATTGTATCATCCCCTTGTTGTAACAGTACAGGATGGACATTGATGAGGCTGGTTGCATTGGATCGCCCTCTAGCTGTGGATCTTGAGAACACCTGTGAAGATATTTCATTCTGGATATGTAACTCATACTCTAGTATGTCTGCAGCCCTGTCTACAAAACCTGCAATATCAGAGGTGAAAGAAGTATTTAGATCCTTTACTTAAGTACAAGTAGCACTTCAACATGGTAAAAATACTCCATTACAAGTAAAGGCCTGCGTTCAAAATCTTGCCTAAGTAAAATGTACTTAAAGTATTAAAAGTTATGCAGCTTGGACCCTTTCAGTGTATATTATTACATGTATATGTGTAGTATATTAGTATAGGTATCTTGAAAAAAAAATAAAGCAGATGGCTGCACTAGAATTATGAAAAATGTGGCTTTTTATTTTGAAAATACTAAAGCAAGTGGATTTGCATTGAAAACTGGTTGGAATATTCTTATAGCACTGGCAGATAATGAATAATACTTAAATAACTTGATAAGAGCGAGTTTCTTTTTACTAAATAATCCATCATGTTTTAGAAGCTGTTTATATCTTTTGTATTAAAAATAACCTGCAAAGTAATACCTGAATGGTAAAAGCTTTCAAATAAATGTAGTTCAGTAAAAAGTACAATATTTCCTTCTGAAATGTACTGGGGTATAAACTAACAAAAAATGGAAATCATCAAGTGCCTCAGAATTGTACTTAATTAATAACTGAGTAAATTTACTCAAATACTGTACTGTACTGTACTTAGTGCCACTTTATACTTCTACTCCACTACATTTCAGAGGGGAAATGGTGTACTTTTCACTTAGCTACATTTATTGGACAGTCATAGTTACTTAGATTGCAGATTATTCTTCAAATAAAACATATGATCAGCTTCTAAAACATAATGCATTGTTCAGTGGGGGAAAAAAAACTCTTTCTAATCAAGTCTATTTGGCTTGGAATCCTTTACATTTTTCTTTTCTTCTAAAAAGAGAGAAAACAAATCTGCCATTGTAGTATGAATATTTCATTGAAAACAACTTTCTAAAATCGATTTTTTTCATAACTCTGTCCCAACATGCCTTATTATTTAAGATACAAATGTCATTTTTTAGTAAAGTAAGTTGATTTAAGTTATAAACAGCACTGCACTGTGAAATAAGGTTTTTAGGACTCAAAATGTGTTTATAACACTTTGAAAAGGGCAATTTGTCAGTACATAAGATTTTAAATGTAAGACTTTTTTTACATTGTTGTATTGCTATTTTTATTTCAATAAAGGAGTAGCCTACCTCTTCCACCACTACAGGTTTAGTTACATATGCAGTATTCATAATGCAGGAGTGACAGAGAAGTTGTGGGTGTGTGTCTGCAGGTTGAAGCCTTCATATGATAGTGTTACACATCTCTAATAGAGTCTTGGTTCCTGGATCTGGCGTCCACAGATGCGAGTGTTTCCTTCCTTTAATCAGACGCAGGGTTTGCGTCAGGTCACGTCTCGGTGCTGTAATCCCAGTGACTGCCACGGTGAATACGACCAAAAAAGATCTTTGTAATTTCCCCCTAAATCTTCCCAAGACCCCACAATCAAAACAAATTGACCACGCGTGCTTTTTCCCGCAGCAATGACGTCACGTGAGCCCTCCCATTCCCCCGCAAGTAAACAGAAAACATTGGGGAAAACGTTCATGTCAGCCGCCAAACGAGTGTTTGATGCGGGGAATTTGCTGTGAGATATTAAAGCAGACGTTAATGTTTCCCGTGTGTTTTAAGCTAACTTGGGAGGGATTTGGGGCCAGCTGACTCGCGCTGGAGCGATGAAGGGAGAGGCGGAAGTGAAGTCACTTGACAGACCGTCCATGTTGTTATTGTTATTTTGGTAGCCCTGTGATGAGACGGGCTGGGGAGCCGTTGGTGTCCGAGACAACTGTTAACGTCACTGCAGGCCGCCCTGGACCGACACCTACCCTCACCACTACCACCTCCTCACTGACCCAGAGACAGGAGCCTCGCTGACGGCTGGGGTGGGGGGGAGGGGGTGAGGACCCAGCTCCAGCTCCAGCTCCAGCTCGGCTCCTACACTCCAGCCGACCAAAAATAAAACGGCGACAAAAACAATAACGGCGTTCGTCAAACGGCTCGACTGGTGTCTGTGCGGTTTGTAGCAGGGGCGTGCCGCAGCAGACATGAACGGTATCACCAAGGGCCGGTTCGAGGTATGACAGAGGGAGTGGACCACCAACGGTTCAACTGTTTGTTTCTAGTAGACGTAGTCGTAGACTCTTTTTTGTGTGTGTGTGTGTGTGTGTGTGTGTGTGTGTGTGTGTGTGTGTGTGTGCGCGCGTGCGTGCGTGCGTGCGCGTGTGTGTGCGTGTGCATGTGTGTGTAATCGACCGTGCTCCTAATTTTACATGCAGTCGGGAGCCGAGGCGTTTTGTTGGTCAAGGGTAATCCGAAATCCTGTTATTGTCCTGCCGCACCATGTAGACAGCGACAACATGAAGCTCAGGACTGCGGGACAGGAGGGCTGTGGCTGAGGATAGTCAATATATCAGGGCCGAGGCTGGCTGGCACTGTCGCTTGAGGTTACAGGCTTTCACGAGGGGGGGACTGGGGCTGCAGATGGAGAGTAATGCTGTAAATAAAAGCAGTGTATAGCAGCATTCAATTAGTTATCACTTGGGTTTGGCACTGTGACACCTCCAGTGATACCTGTGAAGGAGGTAGGGCTGCTTTCGGAGAGTCACACTAATATTATAGTATATAACATGATGAGAACTATGAATGGCCATGTGTCCTCACACAACCTTTCCATATATCCATGTTAATTTGCAGGAAGGTGGTTACACACCCCTGTGCTTAACTGCAGTGGTGGAAGAAGTATTTAGATTTTTTACTTAAGTAGCAATACCTCAAGGTAGAAAACACTTAACTAAAGTAAAAGTCCTGCATTCAACATTTTACTAAACTCATAATGCAGGCAGAATGATCCCTGCCAGTGTTATATTGCTGTATGCTATTACTGACACATTATTGTGTATGTAGAATCTTCATGTTGTTGCAGGTTGAGGTATAAGATCATTACATTACTTTATATACTGTTATAGGTATAGGTAGTTTAATCAATAACAATACATCATATTCATCATCGTATTTTAAAAGATGATGATCTGCTTTGCATTTGTAAAGTGACCAGTAACTACAGCTGTTAAATAATTGAAGTAAGCAGTAAAATATGTGCCTCTGAAATGTAGTGGAGTTAAAGTATAAAGTAGCATGGAATGTGAATAATCATGTAAAGAATATGTACCTCAGCAACTGCACTTATACAGTTATTGAGGAAACCTACTTGGTAACTTTCCACCATTGCTCAGCTGCATGACGTTTTACAGATTGCTTTGAAGTGCAGCTTAGCTCGCATGCCTTCAATTCATGTGTATTACCTGTAGTAAAATAATAACACTGTTTTGCTGTGTCAACGTTTTCTTCATCATTGTGCACACCTCCAGTCCAACTGGTTTAAAGTTGCCTGAGCTGTGATCGTTGTTATCTGAAATATCATTCACAAATTGTTGAGATGCTTTAGAGTTTACTTGACTACTTGACTTTCTCCGTCAGGTGTTCAGCACGCTGTAAGCTTGTCAGTATTATGAATGTATTTGTCTACGTGTGAGTGGATGAGAAAAGGAGTGGTAGTGGCGCTGATGTGAGTTGCCATATCAGTGGATTTCTCAACATAGCTGTAAGCTTCTTAGACGCAGATGAAAACCATTGTGTGGTGGGAAACAAGCTGGTGTGGCTATGTGTGTTAGAAGAGTAGGGGGAAGACAAGAGTAGGCTTGGGAGGGTTGACAATAGCCTAAGACGATGATGAGATCATGAGATGATGCTTTATAATGAACATGTGGCACAAGCCCACTTGTAGTTGTTGTATTGAAGGCCAACATTTGAGCACATAACATGACCCATATGTAATGTCTGCATGGTTGCTTCAATGTGGCAACTCTAAACCATGCAAGACATGCAAGTTCTGAGACCAGATTTGCATAGTCACCCAGTTGTACACTGTCTAGGAGTAGAGTATGACTGCAGAGAGGAACTCCCTGCTTGGGAATGCTGCTCTGCTGGCACAGGAAACGAGGGAAACAGAATGCTGAGGTGATAACTTTAATGAAGCATGCATACAAGAGATGAACCTTGCTTTCATAATGTCATAACTATGGCTGGGATCACACACCAACTACTGTGTCCATGACATTCCACTTGGCAACTTCTCCACCGGGGTGTGGATTACTTTTGACTTTGTGCCTGACATGCAAATAAAATGTATATCAAATAGGGCTGCAACTGACGATTATTTACATTATCGATTAATAGATTTATTTTTAAATTAATTTATTAATGGTTTAGTCTATAAATAATAGTTCATGTTTTTGCATGGCCAGCAGTCCAAAATCTAATCAATTTACGTTGATATTAGAGCTGCAATGATAACTATTTGGATTGGTCAAGCGGTAATCGGTTAATCGTGAAAGTACATTTTTAAGCAAAAATTGAAATTTTTCTGTGGTTCCAGCTTCAAAGATGTGAGAATGTTCTTGTCACATTCTATAGTAAACTGAATATACAAAACAAGATATTTGATGAGCTCTATGAAATTATGCCGAGCACTTTTCACAGTTTTATGATGTTTTATAGACCAAACAACTAATCAATTAATCAAACAGTAAACATCAGAATAAAGCTGGGGTAGGCAGTTTTCTGGAAAAGGCAAAAAAAACTGCAAGAATTTAAAAGTACAGCCCTTCTCCTGCAGCTCTCCCCTCTCTACATACATAAACCTGCACGAGTACTAGTCATTATCCCAATCCTGATTGTGATCCTAAAGCCGTTATATAGCAGCAATTCTATGAGAATTACTGACCTGTTTTCTTAACAAACTTGTAGGCCTGTAAACCCTTTCAGATGACATAGGCTACTGTGATTCGAGGCTCTAGCTAGCTACATACTGTTAACTACGGTTGGCTATGGTTAACAGAAGGCTAAACTATAAGATTTTCTCTCCATCTCTGAAACGCTTTGCTGATATTGACACGTGTTTTATTGCATTTATTGTCAGACTCTTTTAGACTCTCTTTCTTTGATAAGCCTGTCTTCCTTCTTTTGGGTTGCTTTGCAGTGTAGGCAGTTGTTGCCATTGCTGGAATAGTAACTTTTTTAGCAGGATTTTCCATTATTGAATCAGGCTTTCACCATCTGAAGGGACATGCACGTGCATCTGCATTTATAGAACAGCCAATAGGAACACCCTCTCTCTGAAATTACCTTTGATTGGTCAAAGTCTCCTGTCAGGGACTAGATTTTCTAAAGCCTGAAAAGAGAGCCAAGAGGAGCTGCAGCAGTCTAGTTTTCTCTCAGTCCACTTGAATTACAATATGCTGAAAGGTTATTATGGAATTTTTGCCTGCCTACCTCAGCTTTATTTGATAATAAAAATAATTGTCAATGACAGCCCTATATGATATAAAAGATACAACAATAGCAAATATTTGTTATTTTTCACTGAAAAATTACTTCAATGATTGTTTCAGCAGTAATCAAAAATGTCTAAATGTGAATTGTAAGTACTTTCAATGTCTGGCAAGTCTGGACAGTACCAGACTAGATGGCATTACACAGTAAAAGTTATCTTTCAGTTTGCAACCCTAACCCTATTTTGCGTATGTTCTTTGCCAATTCCATCTTGTATAAAGGTTTAGGTTGTCTACAGTAAACTGTGTGTAACTATGTGTCTGTTGAAGGAAAGGTTAAAGGTGAGTGATGTTACAGAGGTGGTTTGGAATTAAGTCTAAATTTAGTCCTAAATCCTAAGCCACCTCTGGCTTTAGAGAGAGTCACTGAGTCAATATACTGTAGCACTTGTCTCTTCCTACCATTCAGTATGCACAGTATTGTACAATTAAGGTCAATTTACTTTCAGTTTACTCAATTGATATGGTTCAATATCTGAAATTGAAAGCCATATTATGATGATAAACCCAACCCTCATGGGTAGATTGTAAACATTTGTTATTCAGTACAGGGGTATGTGGGAACCAATGATGAAAAAGGTTTTCACTATATCCCAGAGCTATTATTGGATATAGTTAATGAATCGGTTCAGATCAGGTTCAAAGCTCTTTTTCTGCTGTGTTGTTACCTGAGCATAGATGTTAAAATTCAAACCAGCTTAGTTAATCTTTTGCTGGACCTCTTTTGTCTTTTGGACCACATTTTCTCTCAAATGGCCTCTACTTCCTCCCTCCCTCCCTCTCACTCCTCTCTTTTCACTCTCTGATTTTAATTACTTTTGTACCTATTTTTTCTCTATTTCTTGACTGTTGCAGCGTTCTTTGTTTGCCTCTTTCTCTTACTTCCTCCTGCTCCCCTCTTTCTCCCATCTTCCCTCTCCTTTATTGCGTTCTCTTTCGAGGAGCTTGCATCTGTCATGCAGCTAGCTGGAGCCAAGACGTTTTTCAGAATCAACCTTTGCTGCTCCTGTGCTTTACCCTCGCTCCCTTTGAGTTTTTACATTGCAGTGTTTGTGTTTCCGTGTGAAACAGCAGGGAGTCCCCCCTCATTAAATATGGTTTCTGGGTCTTTGAGGATACAATTGTATCACTGGCAGGATGCATGTCTGCAGAGGCACAGCGAATGTGGGTGTTTGACGTAATTTAAATTCATGGCTGAATAGAGCCCACCTGATCTAGAATGTTCTGACTCTGTTCTTAACAGAGAGGACTTAAATCACCTGCAAGCGAGTAAGTGTATGTATGTGTGTGTGTGTGTGTGTGTGTGTGTGTGTGTGTGTGTATGTGTCCCACTCAGCAGATGGCCAGACATCCAGCGAGTAGACTAATTGAGATAAGCATGCCAACAAGCTGACCAGGCTAACAGAATTATAAGCTTGTAAGGAGGGGATGTGGGAAGCCAAATGTAGCTCTGGCTTGTCTATTAGCATTGCTCAAGGAAGTAACTGGAAAGATGTAAGGTTCTATTTGTATTAAAGGATAGGTTCACATAAACCTAACTCAGATGCTCATATGTACTTTGAAAGTGTTATTGGTTGACGTATCACTCCTCTTGTCAATACTGGCTGCAAAGAGATCCATTCCATTTGTAAAGCATTTTCAATGTAAGTGATGGAGGACAAAACTCACAGTCCTGTTTCTGTCCAAAAATGATTTATTATTCAAGTATGAGCTAGAAAAAATAATTGGGCATTTCATACTAAAATGACTACCTAACGATACCCATTTCATCTGACTAACTCAGACTGCCGAAGCCTCATATTATTGTAGCTTTAGCTGAACTTTGGAATGTTTTTACACATAATTGGCATATGGATTTTGTCGCCCCTCACTTACATTGTAATTGCACACAGAAAATGGATCTGAGTATTACACTGGATGATGAGGAATGGGACAAAATCTGTAGGAATATTAAAACTATGCCACGCGATGTGAGGGTGCGCCTTATTCAGTTCAAGATTATGCATCGCTTCAATTGGACTTCCTCCAGATTGTTTAGAATTGGTCTGAAAAACACACCAAATTGTTGGAAATGTAAGACAGAGGACGGCCAATTACTTCATGTCCTATGGTCTTGTGATAACGTCCAGGAATTTTGGACCAGGATACAGGATAACCTATGTCGGATTGCAGGGACCCAGGTTTCATTCAGCCCAAGATTATTTGTTCTGGGAGATGGGTCAATCCTAAGAGGGATGGATAAGCACATAAGAAGCTGGGTCCAGACTAGTTTAATGATAGCCAGACAGATTATTTTAAGGGGATGGAGGAATGAAGGGGTGCCTTCAATCCAGCACTAGGCTTGTGAGATGGCATTTGAAAAACTGTCATATAAACGGTTTGCCAGATTGGATGTGTAGAAAATGGGGGAAGCACCTGAGCTTTTTGGAGGGCTCCTAAGAAGCTTTGTGCTGGGGAGAGACGTGTATGATGGGCTTATGGTGTTGTCATTCATACATATGTTTATTTGGTTTATGGTTTATTGTCGATTTTGTTATTTGGTTGTATGGTTTTAAATATTGTAGTTACTATGTCATCTTTTCTTGATTTTTGTTGGGGTGGGTGGTGATGACGAAGGGGGGGGGGGGAGATAATGTTGCAAATTGTATGTTTTGTATGTTGTTTAAAAAAGAAATAAAGAACAAAGAAGTAAAATTAAAGTGACAAACAGTGCTTTTTATGTACACAAACAAACAAACACACATACACACACACTCATTGTTATAGTTCACTGTTGTTATAGTTTTATCTTGTGTTTCTCGGCAGGTGTTCTCAAACAGCGATGAAGCCCCCATTAACAAAAAGCTCCCCAAAGAGCTTCTTCTCAGGTAAGATTACATACACACACAAAATACAGCATAACATACAGTATCCTAGGACAAGGGCTTAGGTCAAATAAATCTGACATCCCACACACCCTCACATGTTCATCCTCCACACTGATTTATATGTGTGTGTGTGTGTGTGTGTGTGTGTGTGTGTGTGTGTGTGTGTGTGTGTGTGTGTGTGTGTGTGTGGTGTGTGCGCGTGCTTGTGTGGGCCTATGCAAACTGTACGTCTGTGTATGTGTGCTATAAATAGCTCATCTTAGCTAGTGGGGAATTCCGCAGTGCTGTGCTCTTCTGCTGCTCCAGCTGTGCTCCACAGAGACTATCAGTACACACATTATCAGCAGCACTACTTTCACTGGTGGACAAAAAACACGTACTCACAGGCACTCGCTAGCTACAGCACATGACCTACTGTCACATGTGTCATGTTGAGACACTTACACAACATCAGCTGTGAGGAAGACCCATTGTTATGTTAATCTTGTTTTTAAACGAGGAAAGTGGGTTGACTGGAGCTATTGGTTTTTGTATTTTAAATGTTGTTATGCCCTGTCACCATAGTATACAGGGAGGGACATTATGCTGTCCAAGGTGTAATGGACACTGCCGTGAGTCCGAGATCACGGAGAAACAATAGAACTGAAAAATTCTCCTGCTGCCCGAAGTCACTGGTGTGGCTTTCTCTCTCCTATTGTGGCATAGCCGTCAGTGCTGAACCTTAAAAATCAAAAGTTGAATCATAGATTCAGAGAACCGTGACACCCCTAGTTTAACATTATATACTGGATTGTTAATATCTGTTGAAGTTTTGACCAATTTGTTGCTGCATTTAAAAGGTTTACACTTGAAACTTGAAAGTTGCTGGTGCACGATTTATTATTTTAATAATTAAAAACAATTTAGTAAATTTATATTTATGTATTTGTTACATTTTGTTTTGAAAGCAAAGTTTAAGTCAGGCCTGATGTTGCCTTACACATAAAAGAATGGTCCCAGTCACTTTCACACAGTGAGGCGTACAGCTTATGAATTTAACACTGGTATTGGATCGGTACTCGGTATTGGGCGATACTCAAAGCCCAGGCATTGTTATCTGTATCGGTATTGGGACTAAAACAAAAAAGTGCGATGCATCCCTAGTTAATAGGACTCTACACAGGACTCACCAAATCGGACTGACTGAATATGAATAACAGAATACTTCTGTGGTCGGTAAAAGGCCTTTGCACATAATGGAAAGTCAGATTGCGTTAATTCTGACAGTCAATCAATGATCAGCGTCACAGCCATTAACCGATTATTAGAACGGAGATCGATAAGCGCCTGCTTGATTGGTACACTGGTGGCCTGCAATCACTCCAAAGACTGTGTGTGTGTGTGTGTGTGTGTGTGTGTGTGTGTGTGTGTGTGTGTGTGTGTGTGTGTGTGTGCGCGCGCGCACATGTGTGCATGCAGCGCGTTTTCGATGTGCGTATGTGTCTTTGCATTGCTTTGTCGATTGTGTGCATGTATACTCCCTGATACAAGACCCGGTATAGAATATACAGACATGTCCCAACATGCCCTGGCCAAACGCACATCAAAACAGCCTTTGTCTGCATCTATATGAAGGAAACAATGGCCAGCTCCTGTTTCCTAGGGTTAAAAGGACATTCAGACCCCAGCTGCACTCAAAGCTTTGACACCATGACAATTCCCTGAATACCTCACATTTTCTATAGATTGGCCCTTTAAGGCACTTCTATGAGCAGTAACCATTTAAGCACTGGGAATTCAGACAAAGCATACATGTTTGTTGTATGTTTTATGTATGTGTGCATATTATACGTTTTTCTGTCTGTGGCCTTGCCTCTCTGAGTGCCAGATATTACTCATTGGCAGATTAATGGATTGAGCTGACCCAGTAGCCTGCTGCATGCAGCCCTTTGTGGCTGACCGCCCCACAGCTCAAACACGGGAGGTCTGTGGGGCTCTCCTGCTACCAACCAAACACCACAGGGGCTGGTTCTTTTTTCTATCGACACAGAAAACACATATATTGAATCACACAAAAGGAAAGATATTCAAAAATAAAGTTTAGTTAAAAACTGATTGCTATATCTGAGAGTCATAGGTGACAAACTCATGCTCTTTTTTTGTCTCTCTTTCTAGAATATTTTCCTATCTAGATGTGGTTACACTCTGTAGGTGTGGTCAAGTGTCCAAGGTAAGCGTTTCCCTCTCTACACCTCGAAAGCACCCACTGTGGATTAACACACTCGTTTTAATAATGGATTGATGTAATTCTAAACTATGGTATGGTTAAATTAAAACCGGCTTAACATTATTGAATTCTCTAGAAGTGTCTTTAATATAGTGCCATCTGCTGGTTATGTGTAAGTGGACCACTGTTAAGCTATAGTGCACTGCAGTTGAAAGCCATTTATGAATGAGCTATATGTGAATAATAACAAGGGCTTGGCACATGGACTGTAAATGCAGAGCTGTGGTGGCAGCTTCTTCTACAACAGATCCAATGCACTTCCATTAGGAAAATGTTATTTCTCTGTACAAAGTACAGGTTTTTAATCTTGGGGTAGTTTATCTCTTGTCTGCTGAGCTTCATGCAGCTGTTCTGTGTACCTACATTTCCAATCATTAGTATGATCCGTCAACCGGCTACAGTAAAAAAAAAACACAAAAAAACAAATAGCCACGGTAATTTCCTAGAGCCCAGGGTGAGATTTTTAGGTGTCTGGTTTTGTGTGATCAACAGTCTAAAACTCAGTTTTCAATGATTTAAAACAGAGCAAAGCAGCAAGTCCTCACATTAGAGAGGCAGCAGCTTGTGCAACCTGCTTCATGAACAAAGAAACAGAAAGTGGGCATAATTAATGCACCAAACCATAGAGGTTGACCCACTATGTTCATTAATTCCTCCCACATGTTATGATAACAGACACACACACTTCTGTCTGACCCACATGTCTGTCTCTCTCTGTCCACAACTTGTCTGTCGCCCTCTCAGGCGTGGAATGTCCTGGCCCTAGATGGCAGTAACTGGCAGAAGATTGACTTGTTCAACTTCCAGACAGACATAGAGGTGAGGGTTGCATTTATGAGAGAGAATAAGTGTGTGTGTGTGTGTGTGTGTGTGTGTGTGTGTGTGTGTGTGTGCGTGCGTGCCTATATGTGCTGCACATTTGTTCTTGTTGAGTAGCATTATCCAGCCCAAGGCTTAACGTTGGGTCGGTAGGCTTTGGTGCCGACTGTGACGTCACAGCTGATCCTCTGTCCTGTGGCCCAAGTCATAACGCTCTCTTTCCTTTCAATCCATCTTTCTCTCTCTCTCTCTCTCTCTCTCTCTCTCAGGGGCGGGTGGTGGAGAACATTTCGAAGCGTTGTGGAGGCTTCCTGAGGCAGCTGAGCCTCAGGGGCTGCCTGAGCGTGGGAGATGCCGCCATGAAGTGAGATTGTCATTGTCACTAGTATAAATAATTGTGCCTCTTGACTTTTACCAAAAGTCATTTTTTTGTTGGTTTGATTACTTGCTGTTTTTGTTAAAAGTAATTATGTTAAAAGTTTAAGTGGCTTGGGCCTCTTCATTCCCAGGGGACTCCGTGCTAGAATCTCTTTTTTGTGATTCCATTTAGTCTCACTTTACTGTGTGTACACACACACACACACACACACACACACACTAAACAAAAGAGGAACAATAGGAGTGTCATTTTGTTTTGTTTTTTACATGAAACTGTTCATGCACATATAAGCAACTGATTTAAAGAAATACAAGTTCTTAAAAAAAAAGGAAAGGAAATGTACAGTAGCTGTACAACAACCTCCCAAGGGCCTGTAAATGACTGTTAATTGGCTCCTGAACAACTCCCAGCATCTGACTTCTTATGTATTCAAAGAAGTGACTTCTGAGTAATTCCCCTTGTCCCTTTCTATTGTTCAACTGTTTCCCAGGACATTTGCTCAGAACTGCAGAAACATCGAAGTGTTGAACCTAAACGGCTGCACCAAGATCACAGACAGCACCTGTCTCAGCCTCAGCAAGTTTTGCTACAAACTCAAACAGCTAGATCTCACCTCCTGTGTGTCCATCAGCAACCACTCTCTCAAGGCCCTCAGGTAGCACCCGCACACTTGTCATTACCCTGGTAACCCAAACCCATATAACATAACCCCTATTATCAACAATACAATTCCTCCTCAAGCCCTCACACACAATATGTAATAATATAATATAAGACATATCTCCATTGGGCTCACATGTCCTGTGTGTTTTGTTTTGTTTTGTTTTTATCTTGTGTGTGGATGCTCAGCGATGGCTGCAGAATGCTGGAGATGTTGAACCTGTCATGGTGTGACCAGATCACACGTGATGGCATTGAGGCTCTGGCTAGAGGCTGCAATGGTTTACGAGCACTGTTCCTCAGAGGCTGCACACAGGTACAGTTATTTTATTTTGACCATTTCCAGAGTGCTTTTATGCCATGTTGAAATAACATTTTTGAGTTACAGTTCCATAAGGACATAATTATGGCGCTTCTTTTTTTTTAAAACAAATGTTCACTATGAAATACCAAGATTTCTTAAAAGGAGTAGATTGGTTAAGACATTTTACCTGTTTTTTTATCTTCCCTTGCATCAAGATGTTGTTACTTGCTGCCATAGGACAGTGTTCACTACAGTTTACTGTAAACAGGGTCCTCTGGTGGTGAAGACAGCTCACACTATGCTTCAGCTGAGGAAAAAATGTAAAACAAATGGTAAAACTCTAAACAAATACCCATATATTCCCTGATTATTTAATACAAAAACCAAGACCACAATATACACAAAACGCCACACTTCTTCCCCATTGCTGAAAAATTGAAGCAGGCCTTACTCAAGAAATATGTGCCCTTTTCCCTACCTACTGTTCCCAACACAGTACATTTTCCATTCAATTTTTTTTACTTAATGGTTGTTTTTTTTGTTGATGTAGTGGTTTGTGTCAGGCTGGCATTTTCTTTTTCTGCTGCCTCTGTAGAGCCAATATATTCTTCAGGCTGTGTGTTCAGTTGTTGTCTTTTTTTCTTTTAAACCAAAGTCTAGTCTATTTTGCCTGGAAAAATACCATGAAACCCCCATGAATCATCTTTTGGGGCTCACAGTACAGTAGTCACATGAGAATTGATTTAACTCATTGGAAAAAGATGGTGTAATCGAGGAAAGGTTTTTTCCCATCAACACACACAATCACGGACACATACAGTACAAATTGAGCTTGGTGTTTGATTAACAATATTGTGCATTTTCTTTATTTAACCCAGCTGGAAGATGGAGCATTGAAACACCTTCAGAAACACTGCCCAGAACTCACCACCATCAATATGCAGTCTTGTACAGTAAGGCATTTGGTTGTGGGGTGGGGGGAGATAGAGACCAATAATAATACATGAGGGATGTGTCTGTATGCCTCTGTGTTTTTGTAATTTTGTCTTCTGTTGCCTCCAGCAGATAACAGATGAAGGCCTGGTCAGTCTGTGCCGAGGCTGCCACAAGCTACAGATCCTTTGTGTGTCTGGCTGCAGTAACATCACTGACGCCTCCCTCACTGCAATGGGACTCAACTGTCCCCGACTCAAGTAAGAAAAACACACCTGTCCCCCCATCTTTCACAAGGACAACAGCTTGCTTCAGTATCCACAAAATATCCTTCTCAGGGCATGTGATTAGTGTCATTTCTAAAAATGGACTAGAATCAACATAAATATTTAAAATGTTAGCTGCTTGAAATGCCAGACTACACAGAAAGTCTCTTTTTTTTTTATTCAGTGTTGTCCTTCCAAGGGCTTGTAAACATGTTAAAGTTTTGAGAGACAGATACATCAGGGCTGTCACTATACGACAAACAAAACGAAGAAGGTCCCATACTGTCTAAAGCTTGGAAATACAATATTTCATTGGACAGACAAAGTTAAGATCTGACAAGGATCTCAGGTCTGATTCAAACCCATACCCAATTTCTGGCTAATGGTTTTGATTAAAACCATACCCTCCAATTAGCTTTTACAAGTTGTGTGTGTGTGTGTGTGTGTGTGTGTGTGTGTGTGTTCTCAGGATCCTTGAAGCTGCACGATGCTCCCATGTTACGGATGCTGGGTTCACTGTACTGGCCAGAGTGAGTTTCATTTTGCTCTCTTTGTCCTGTTTTCTCTTCTGTGAACCTTTTCTTGGGTAATCCATTTCCCCTCTATCTGTGCGTTTGATATAATGATTTCTGTTTTTCTTCACAGAATTGTCATGAGCTTGAAAAAATGGACTTAGAAGAATGTATTTTGGTAGGACAAAAAACAAGTTTTCCTTATTCATTCCCAACATCATGCTCATGGTATTTATATATGTTGAATCTGGAATCATTCTTGGCTTTGATTGATTTGTCTGGTTAGAGATGGATTGTAGGAAGGGTATGTTTCCAGCCAAGAGGGAGAGTGAGCAGTCCAATGACTTCAGTATTTAAATTTATTTTGACAGAAAGCAGAGAGGGAGACAGAAAAGGAGTGACGCAGGAGAAAAGGTTTTAGCGGGTTACAAAACTTGACACGAACATGCAACACATGCTTCCACAAACTGTGATTTAAGGCTCAACTGTCTCTAGACATGTAAAAACAGTTTGATCAACAAGCATTTCCTCTCCTCAGGTGACAGATAACACTCTGGTTCAGCTGTCTATCCACTGCCCTCGCCTGCAAGCACTGGTAAACATTTACATTTGAAGTTCAGATTTTGTGCCAGGATCTGCCATCCCCTGTGTGCATGGTTATTGAGCTTTAATCCATCTATCTGTGTGCCTTATGCCAACCCTATTTGCTGTGTCCCGGCCAGTCCCTGTCCCACTGCGAGCTGATCACAGATGATGGCATTAGAGCTCTGAGCAGCAGTACCTGTGGCCAAGAGCGCCTCACCGTGGTGGAGCTGGACAACTGCCCCCTCATTACTGATGTGACCCTGGAGCACCTGAAGAGCTGCCATCGACTGGAGCGCATTGAGCTCTATGACTGTCAGCAAGTCACCAGGGCTGGCATCAAACGCATCCGGGTCAGTGAAGTGTGGCTTGGATCACTGACTTCCTAAAATCGCTTCTCTGCTGTTATTCTCTACCTTATTTCTCTAAAAAAAAGCATACACTGTAATTTATACCCAAATTAAAGAAATAGTTTAATTTGCATAGAATAAGAGGAGAAGATCAATACCACTCGCATACAGTATAACAGTATTAATCTTCTCATCTAACTCTCCACAAGTTAGTGAATAAGTGTATTTCCCAAAGCGTTAATCTATTCCTTTTAGGAGAAATTGAACGGTCAACTGGCTACAGGAGAGAATCCTGCTCACATGCATACATATGCATGTCTTTTGTGTCTTTTTATACTTTTGTATTAACACACCTCTTCCTTACACAGGCCCACCTTCCAGAGATCAAGGTCCACGCCTACTTTGCCCCAGTGACACCTCCTCCATCTGTACATGGAGGTGGCCAGCGTCTGTGCCGCTGCTGCATCATCCTCTGACAGTGGAGGGCCAGAGGAGGCCACCTCTGTCTGCAGGTCCTACTGATCTGATATGGGCTGAAATGGGATGGGGGGGGGCGGGGGTAGGGGAGAGGAGGGGCTGGACCCACTCACTGCTCCTGATCACAGATCAAAACATAGACTGATCGCCCCTGATCAGTTGAACCCGACCCTCCTCTCTCCTTTTGCTCAGCAGTCAGGATTGCAACAGTCCTGGGTTTGGGCGTGAGGGTTGGGTGGAAAGAACATGGATGGATGGACTCGCAATTTTTCTCTCTCTATCTCATTCTCTCCTTCTCACTGTAAAGGCAAAAAACAGGTTCTCCACTCCATCCTGCACTTCACATCCCTGACAAGAGATGATATTGTCATCTTGGACAACAGTTTGCTCCCTGTGGAGTATCGTAACCAATCACACGACACCTCTATGTGACCATCTGTGATTCATTCTGCTTTGACCAATAAACATGCAGCATGGAGCGAGAGGAGAGCTGGGTTGTAGATAATGCAGATCTTCTGGATATAAACAGTGAAGCTTTGGCACGGCCAGCTCAAATCTCTAGTGTGGAAGAGCTGAGAAGAAACAGGAAGTACAGAATGGGACATGTGACATATGACATATTTGTGCATCTGAGAAACTTATGTTGAGATTTAGATTCTGTATGTACAGAGAATGTTTTGCAATGGAAAAAAAGAAATCACACTTATGGCAACTCACTCAAAATTGGGGTAGGCCAACAAAAAAAAAACATTTTTTTTCAGTGCTTATTGTAATTGTCCATGCCTGTCTATGCAGAGAGGGATATGTGTTTGCCATTCTTTTTGAAATAGAAAAGAAGCAACTGTTGCTGTTTAACAAAAAAAGGACCTATGATTCATACCCTCAGCGTCTAAAAAAGCATAATGTTGACTCTGTATGTTGCTCTGATGAGTGGCCTCTCCTGTGTACTGTGTGGTTATGTTGGCTTTTAGGCCCTGATCCAATCCTGTCAGTAGCCCTGTGCAATAGCTCCTATACTTGACCACTTAAGCATTTGTTTACATCCTGGATTAGGTCAGCACCACAGACAAACTTGTTTACATCAGTAGGTTTCCAGTCTCCCTACTATTCAGAGTGAATTTAGAAACACTGATACAACTGTGGTATACCCACTGTTTTTAACTGGACTGCGAAGGCCATTATTCAGATGTATTGCTGTGTGTATTTGGATATTAATCAGGGCTAACGTTGGTGCAACTTTGCTTCAAAATTATATTAAAATTTGCTTAAAGCTGAGATAATAGTTATTATAAGGTCAGCAAGGGCACCTCAACTTTTTGACAATCACATGAGTTATGTATTTGAAAGTTAACTTACTGTAGTTGGCAATGTACTGATGATGTAGGATATAATTAATTGTCTGTATTCAATATACTCCCCTAATGCCCCAAGCAGCACATTAGAGAGGATTAAGAAATAGCATTTGACAATCGAATGTATTAAATTGATCAGCACCAAATTTCCACTCATCCAGTTCTACAAAACCTGTGTGACAACAGAGATGTGATATGCAGTGACTGGAAAGCCCCAAAACCAAAAGGTTTTTTTCACTCTATACAGACACTCCTTCCAATCAACAGGCTCTCAACATTATATGGCTTGTCATGCAGAGAAACACATATATGGGGCATGAAATACCACTTCTTAAAGCACTGAAAATACAACAAAACAGAAGCAGGTCGCAATTTTGCGCTAAAGAAGAGACTGGCAAGTGCTGTGTAGTGCTAAGTGCTCAAAGACCGGGGAGATTGGCAGGACAGTGGATAGGACTGAAACAGGGAGAGCAGACAAAGACGAAGAAAGATTCAGATGGATACATAGCTGACTTGACTGGCTGTGATACTAATGCCCTCTCTTCGACATCTGTTTTAACAGTTTTATGTTTAAGAAAATAAATAAATAAATGAAAAAATAAGTGAACTAAAGAATAAATAAAAGTGACTAATAGTAAATGTGCTTTGTCTCTCTAGTGTGAGATTTTGTCTCTCATTCTCTATAAGCAAACTGTCTCTGTTTATAATAAAATGCGGCAAACTGCATACCGGCTACACCGCAGCTCAACCGCTAGATGTCACCCAAGAGCGGTGTAGACGGCAGACACACCCACACAAACAGTGCTGTTTGTTCGATTCATGACTATTACAGAAAACAGGAATTATCTAGCCATTAGTAATGCCAAAAGATAATTCGACTTAGTTAGTGTATCTCTCGCTCTATTTAAGCACAAGTGCGGTCCACTGTAACGTTACACTTAATATTTCGCCATTTACAACAGGCATTATGCTGGCTAGCTGTGCGGTTCTCGAAGACCCTGATCGTTCATCGGTTGCTTCGCCTGGTGAATTCTGTGAATTGCAGTCACCGGCAGCGCGCAAGCTTATTGAGCCAGCGCCTCTTAACGGGTTTAGCGGGAGCGGCGATTATTCCTGGAGAAAGAGAAACCAGTTGCCGCGGGACTGGATCTGAGCCCCTATTGTTGAAGTTTGGTGCAACTTTACCGCTAAAGGAATCGACAGCTGAACGCTCGGCAGACTTCCCAGCCCGTGGGCATGGAATAGAAAAGCGGAGTGGAGCCAGGCGTTAGGCCTGCGGATAACTAACGTTAGCTAGCTGAGCTAGCTGATGGGAAGCAGTCTATCCTTGTTTGGGTCGCTGTGCTAACTAGCTTGGTGCTATTTTTGCTAGCATAACAATTAGCCAACCAGGGTTGCTGGCTTGTTTTGATGTTGATATATTGAAGGAACCTGCTGGGGTCCACTGCACTTGTTTCCTGAACTTTCTCGAAGTTTTAAGTTAACCTTCTGAGCTAACATTGTATAATAAGGAAGCTAACAGTTAGCGAGCTTCGTCTTTGTCGTTGTTTTGAGCAGTGGGATGCATTGTGTGTTAAAATAATCTGTAACGTTATATTTATTTTGTAAAAAGGAATTGCATGTTGATGCTCAAACATCAGTTCGACACAGTCCAGACCGCAAAGTCTATCTGTCCCTCCAAGTTACAATTGAAATAGTTTTCGGTCCTTTAGTCCCAGTCCCACCGACCGCTGTCTCCTGTCTTTGGCCGACTTCAGTGGCTGGCCACACGGCACCGAGTGCCCAATGGAGGAACATGACAACATGGACTATTTTTACCAGCAGGTAGTGCAGAAAGATGTTACCCGTAGGTTGCAGGTCGGACAGGACCTCATTGACTACCTGAATGACCCGCACCGGTCCCCGGACGTGGAGCAGGACAAACCCCGGCTGGATAAGACCATAGACGAGCTAACGGGATGGGTGAACTCCAGCAATTTCAAGGTGAGAGATCTTGGCCAGTCATCGTATGAGGTTATCGCAATATGATTGCAGCAGTCCCCTTCTCGGCCTGTTCATGACTTATTTACTAAGTGAGCTGGAAGAGAGAGAGTGGGGTAACGTTAATGGGAATTTTATGTCATTTGCCAAGAGGTTGGTTTCCACGCGACGAACCTTAGCAGAGATTAGGCATTTTAAACGAGCTGTCATCACCTGAGTGGTATGTAGAGAGAAATCGTATCTTATTTAAAACAGAGCTAATCAAACTGGTAGCCCATTTTCATATCTGACCTCAGCCAAGTCAGAGGATACACATATTGCATACAGCGCTCTATCTCCATCTACTTACGAAACCTAGAAAAAGCTAAAGGACATGTTTGTTTTTGCCAACCTAGTAGTCTATTTCTAGATCACAAGAGGCAGACATATTTAAATGTCATGCCAGTGACAGAGTAGGACATTTGCAGGGCAGAGTTTATATTGTGGTATTGGCTGAGACTCTGTGTCTGTGTTGAGGGGGACCCCATTGTCAGGACTGCCGACTACTGTAGCACTGGATGGGATGGGGGAGGGGTTAGCAGACTCATTGTGTACCCTATGCTTTCTCTCCAAGTCATGGCGTTTATTGTCATATGCACAGTTAAAAACAAATTTTCCTGTACAATAAAATTCTTCATTTGCCTTCATCTGTGAATGCCATTTACAAGAAAACATGAGGTATAAAGAAATACAATAAAAACTATGTAAAATATACAATATAATATCCCTCGTTCATATATCTCTCGCTCTCTCTTTTTCTCCCCCCCCCCCTCTATCTCAGACACACACAATGTGTGTGTGTGTGTGTGTGTGTGTGTGTGTGTGGAGGAGGCCTTTTTGGCCTTGTCTTTGCCTCAGAAACGCTGGAATGTGACATTTTTGCCAAGTTATCACACCGATCCAGACAGCAAGTCAAAACAGTCTGAAATCTCTTTCCAAGGCGCTGTAAAAATTGACTCCCAAATCTCTTTTTGGACTGATTAAAACTGTCTATACTGATATGCAGGACTCAGCTAGACTGTAAGAGTGTGTTCAGCTTAATGAAAGCATCCTCTCTTGGGATCTCCTTCTAGTGGTAGAAAATGTTCATTTTACACAGTCCCATGATCTGGTTTTGCATCTAACTACCTCAAAACTAATTTGAGAAAACTGTAGACATTCATAGAAATAGTAAAAAAATGTTTGGTGATGGCGCAGTGGATATAACACACATGCCTTTGGTGTGGGAGATCTGGGTTCGATTCCCACTGCAATACATCAGCCAATGTGTCCCTGAGCAAAACACTTAACCCCTAGTTGCTCCAGAGGCGTGCAACCTCTGATATATAGCGATTGTAAATCGCTTTGGATAAAAGCGTCCGCTAAATGACATGTAATGTTTGTAGTTTACTTAAAGATCAATTGAAAAATAAATGTGGTTACATGATGCATCCTCTCAAATTAGTGACCAGACCCAACTTGTTTGATGTAAATACGTGAACTATTGCCACCTCTTAAATCAACCCCATAACAATTACATCTCAAGCTGTAACAAGCTAACGTGTCCCTTTGTTCAGATTTGTTCCTTTATGTTGATGACACATTAGGTAACTTGAGCTCAGTATCTGACCGTGATGAGCGAGCGAGTGAGTGAGTTGTGACCCCCAGAGGCCTTGACAGCAGGCTTTTAGTGATGCGGATTTGCTCCCTGTCGGCAAAAGGGCAGAGGGGTAAGCTGTAAGCAAGATGCTGAGTCAGCACAGAGAGAAGGATGAATGGAGAGATGATGCAAAGTTGAAAAGCAGTGGATAATGAAGGAGTTAGAGGGGGAATCCAGAACTGGAGTGATAAATGGGGTAAGGGTAGGTTAGAGCTGGGCGATATGAAGATATATATTGTCACAACAATATAAAAATGTTTATCATATATATATATATATATATATATATATATATATATATATATATATATATATATGTTTCTTTATTTGAATAAACCAGCGGCAGAACTGCGTTACGGGATCGCCCAGCCCTATGGTAGGTGAGTGGAAAACACAAGTCAGGACTCATAAATACATTACATGTTCGGAGAAGGCGACTGTTACACCAAAGTTCCCCTTTTTTGAAATGGATAACGTATTGCATTTTGCCTGTCTGTCCCCTTGGCCCTCTTCATCACTCTATTTCACTTGTGTCCTTGTTTGGGTCTTTTTTTATTTTGACAATGAGTCAATTTTACGTTCTGATTTCTTTCCTTGTTCCCTCGTATACTTTGCTCTCACAACATTATAGAAGCCCCTGCGCTTACGTGAGAAATGTAAACAGAGGGCATTAATATTGTATGCTGTATTTATGGGCAGCAGAGCCAGACCCTGACTGTACTGATCGAGGGTTGATACTGCTAACAGGCTTCCCTGTTCCTTTTGTTTGAATTAAGATGAAGTGTCAAAATATGCTTAATTATTTTTACGCTCAACCCTTGATAAAATATGTATCACAATGCAGGCTTTAGGATACAATACGCAAACGCTCCGTACAGTCAGCATTTACCGGTTAAATGTATCCACTGCTGCGTTATGTTATTGTAAACCATTTTTGTGTTAGTCTGATGTTCCTAAACCCTTCCTGCAGGTGCTTTATAGTAGAAACCTTCAAGTGAAAATAATTGATTGCAGCTTTTATATTTTTTTTGGGTGCTTTATTATCAGTAGATAAGTGTTATCAGTGGTTATGAGAAGAACTGCAGCTGCTTATTGCAGTTTGGTAAAATCTCAGAGCTCAAATACAGAAAATTAAGGTATATGTTGTCTTTCCCATTCTGTTTCCTTTATCCTCAGTAGTCACGCACCACCCTTAGTGGAGCTGGGGCTAGGTGAAAATCCTGTTATGATTCTGTTACTACACAAAAAAACAAACAAAGGTACATTTTTGCCATTGCTTTGTACCACAGAGATGTGTTTAACAGCAATGTGCCTCATGCCTACGGATTGCACAGTGACCACACAGATGAAAGTGAGTGTATATTTAGTAGCACGGCTTTAGTGGGGATTTGAACTTACATAGGCCTCCATTCACTCTCAGTAAGCCATGGCAACAAATCCACACATTTGAGAAGCTGGAGCCATCAAATGTTGGGCGTTTGTGCTTGATAAATTACTTAAAGCGGTGTCAACAGATTTCTTGGTGATTAATGGTCTAATTGTTTCAGCATCTTTTCACATTTTGTCTACTCCCAAATGTTGCTGTGTGAGCCTTGGACCCTTAAATCACTTAAAGCCCCTGTAGAATCCAGAGTAAACCCTCTACATGGTATGTGAAGAAGCAGGCTAGACCAATTGAGTCTTCACAAAGAACCATTCATACATGGCTACATATTTACAGTTTTCTTCTCCAGCATACCTCAGTTGCACTGATGTTTTGAAACTTGGTGTCCTTTTAAGCTACATTCACAATACTGTGTTTTCATTTAAAAACGCATATCTTTGCTGCATTTATGCCAGTACTCCTGCGTTTCCGAGCCCCTAAAACGAAGACATTTTGAAACACTGCTGAAACCTTTTAAGCTTGAAAACTCCGGGGTTGCGTTGTAGTCTGGAAGTGCAGAAATGGTGACCTTTGAAACGTCAACGCACATCAGTCAGTCTTATCAGTTAGGTCATCTAGCATACCTTTCAGTAACGGTTCCACCTCGTCGTTGGTCCAAGCAAAAAAATCCCTGGTCTTACTTTTATATACTGTATATTCAACTTCTACATCCATGATTATCAACCACAGAGTAACGTTAGACAATCTGCTTCCTGTTTACATCGGCACTCGCGTGCCCAGTGTATGTGAATGAATAGTCATGTGATAGGCAATATCAGTGTGTTAATATGGACGTAGAACATTTATGATATGGAGCCTAAACGCTTGTGTGGATGGAGATAATTTTTTGTTTTAAAAAGCTGTTTAAAAATGCAAAGGTAGTAGTGTGGATGTAGCCTCAAGGCCCAGGCACACAGAGCCGATAATCAGCCGTTGGACAGTCTGGCAAGGTCCGTGACTTGAGTCTGTTCGGTGTGTTCCGCGCCGTCGTCCGTCGGCCTTCATTTTGGCCGATTTTTGACATGTATAATCGGCGGGGCGGGCACTGCCACCAGTCAGACTCAAATGACCCATCTGATTGGTAGAGTGCTAACCCGGAAACGGGGAGCGGAATGAGCGTGACTAGAGTCTCTCAAAATCTGACGACAATCTTTTAAACTGACCTTTGTTGATCTGAAATGAAGACAGATTCAGCACCTGCATGGTCTATTTCTCGCTTAAAATGTTTTCAGAAACACGTTTCGGTGAACTATTTTAGTACAATATGAGATTGTATTCTGAACGAGCCGCCGTCTGTCTTTGAATTTCCGGAGAAACAAGACCCATGTGACGCGTTCGTCCAATCAGCTGCCGGTTTTCATTTTTGGGCGGCAGTACAAAGTTACGGAGACGTATTACGGCTCGGTGTGTTCCGAGGCACTTTTTTGACCAATTTGGGGAGACTGATCAGCCCAACTACATTTTCTGCCGACGTTTGTCCGTCGGCTCTGTGTGTCCACACCTTTAGACGCCGCTTTGTCCACATGCCCAATGTTTTTAGAATTTTGGGGTGATACCTAAGTGCCAATTTGGTCTTTCTTTTTTCCCCTTCTTTCCTCCCTCATTCCGTCCTCACTCTTAGTCAGTTGCTTCACTGCAGGAGAAAATCTCCCCCTCCATTTTCTCCTGTCCAAGGTAGATAACAAGCCCAGCCTTTTCCAGCTCTCTCTCTCTCTCTCTCTCTCTCTCTCTCTCTCTCTCTTTTCAAGTGAAGATGCCATATGGTTGTGGGCGCTGAGCTTGTTTGGGGTGCTGGGTGGAGGAGGAGTGGAGGCCTAAGGGCTGCTTCCTTCCTGTACTGTTTCTTCTTTCTCCTGCTGTTTTTCATCCCTCCCTCCTTCCCTCCTAAATTAGGTCAGTATGAGGGAGTAATCACAGTGACCTAGAGCTCATATTTCCTCTCCAGGTGATTTTTTTTTTTTCTTCTTTCTGTTGTATAGCTTGGCCATCATCCCTGTATTTTTCCTCATTGCCCCCATCCTCCCCCTTTTGTGTTGTTGTTACCTGGCTCTGCTCTTCCTTTTGACTAAGATAGGGGGGGAAAAACTGCAGGCTGACTCCCTACTCAAGGCAGAGGAGTCTGGAGAATAATGTTTTAATGATTTTCTTTTTGGACTGCTCAGTTTTACCGCATCACTGCCAAAACAAGCATTCCAGGAGCACAGCGCAGTGTGGGATGTGATCCTAATCAGAAACACAGTGGAAAACTCAACTTTACCACTCCAGTCTACCTTCCCCCTACGAGTCATATAACATGCCAGTTTTTCTTTTATGACTGAGCCCAATCACAGTGGCGATAGACAAGAGAGACGAGTTAGGGCACTGTTAAGGCTCACTTTAACAAACATCATGACATTGTGAATACATTGCCTACATCTTAACATGTTGTCCCCTCAACAGTTTATTCTACAGTTGACTTAAACGTAAAATATGTAATTTTCTCTATTGCTAAAGCAATAGCAAAAGAGGCAGTTTTGTGATGTTGTGAAGTAGCGTGGGATCAGGGGAGTTGTTGTGTTTAACAACATTGCTGTCATTGCAGTCAGCTTCTCCCAGTTAGGATTCCTTCAGTGTTCATTGTTCCGGAGGTTTTTACCAGAATTATCCGCAGAGGTATCCTCGTCTCCAAAACAAATGGGCCAGTTGATTAAAATTGGTAAAAAAATAAAGCGGTCTCAACTTCAAAATCTGTGTTTTTCCGATGCTGTTCAGCTCATTGGCAGAGGGGCTGTGAGCTGAGCTGCCGCTTACATTTGCTCAGCTTGTTTCTTTGATAACTTAAGATCAAGACGTCCGATGATTACAATCCTTTATCCGGTTAAAATAAATAGAAGAAAAGATCTAAAAAGTGTATTTAAAATGTGGCTTAGAACTGGATAAAAGGTCAATTTATGGCCACTTCTGGCAGACAACCACCATGCTGACGCATGTGCAAAGGGGATTTGACGCCATTGACAGGCGACCAAATGTAATGGAATAAAATTATAGATTTCTCTTGGTTTTAACATGGTTGGAAACATTTGGGATAATGTAAGTACACAACTCGATACAATTTACAACATAGGTCTAGTCTAGTTTTTTATAGATATTTTAATGTGGAAATGTTACATATTATACCTTTTTAAGTCATCATGGTGATATCCAAGTCATTTGATTTTTTTTACCAAATTTCTACAAAAAAATTCAATGGACAAATGAATGTGCTTCCATTAGCTGCTGTTTTGCAGAAAGTATAAAGAGGGCACAA
This sequence comes from Sander vitreus, assembly GCF_031162955.1. Classification (NCBI taxonomy): domain Eukaryota; kingdom Metazoa; phylum Chordata; class Actinopteri; order Perciformes; family Percidae; genus Sander; species Sander vitreus. The sequence continues at coordinate 16,373,191 of NC_135868.1, forward strand.
AAAGGTTACATAATCAAGAGTGCCACAGCTGTCACAGTAACCTTTGATACAGGATGATGTTACCCATTAAATGTGGCATGTGTTTGTTTCATCTCGTTATCCATAAACAATTTCGACCTCAGCCAAGCACCATACTTCAGAACGTTTGTATGACAAAATAATCTCAACTGAAAAGTCCACCTACTCAGTTTTTTGGAGCTTTCCACTGCATTTCAGGGTCTTCACCAGTGAATGGAGCTGGTTTAGGTATCCTCGCTTATTGATGACGTGATAACAAGTGGTTGGGGCGTAGTAGGGGTTCAAGGATGGTCCTAAAACGTTTTATTGAATTTCTGGCGTTGAAAATCACAGTAGCTTAGTGTAAATATTGTACAATGTGTACTGTTCATTAGTATTTGTTTGTATTTTTGTAAATATGTATTTCAGTTCCAAGCCTATTTATCCTATTTACTTAAAACATTCTGTTATTTATTTAGAACATTTTACACACCACACAAAATATAACCTCTCCCTTTCCCCTCCAAACCCATCCCTACAACCTATATATATATATATATATATATATATATATATATATATATATAAAAATAACCTTGCATTTGTATCTTATTCTATTTTAGCCTGTTTTATTTTCATTACCGTTTTTAATTGCTCTATAATGTTTATGTAAACCACTTTGAATTGCCTTGTCGCTGAAATGTGCTATAAAATATCAAGTTGCCTTGCCCTTCAGCCTCAGCCAGCCAGTCAGTCAGCCACCAGGGCATGATGAACACCGTTGTGCCTGTCTGTCTCGGAAGTGTAAAGTTAACTGCACCGCGATCTCGCCATTATATTATATTGCAAACGCTGTCTGCGTGAAATTTAGGAAACTGTTGCGACCGCTTTACTTGCACTGCTGTGACTCATTGTGACTTAGAGGCGACCTAGTCTCGCGCCGTCTGCGCCGCACCTCTGCGTGTGTGTGCCAGAGCTAAGCCCCGCTCACTGTGAAACATGCAGAGAGGACAGAGATGCTCGCGCTTGATTTAACGTCAATCTGTCCTCCGTAGCACCGATTACAGTTTAAAAAGCTGTTGGCTGACTGACTTTGATTCCTTGAACATAAATAAATTATCCTTCAGTCTCCTCTGTTTGCTGAGTCAGCAAACCTCAGAAGAAATTTGATTCGGCACTTTTTTATCCATTTAGGATGCCAAGATCAGATTTTGTCTAAACTTCTCCAATGAGAACCTGATTTAATCCTGTCTTCCTATCACTGTTGCCGCTGTGATTGACAGTGACACTGGTCGAAATGTACTCAATTTGTGACATGAAAAGTACGGGAAACTGCTGTGGAATATCATATACCTGAAGCCAGGTGTATGACAGTATGTGTATGGCCCACTATAACCTTTGCCTCTGTCTTGCTCTGTGTTTTGTAGGTGGCATTGTTGGGGATAGACATTTGTGGTGCATTTGTGGACCGCCTGGGAGAGCGGTTCAAAACATACCTGGCCACAGGTGAGATATCTAACCTATACCCACCCTAAATTTCCTTTAGGTTATGCTCTCTTTACAGTTAAACTTGTTCATGAAATGTTTGTATTTGTTCTTAAACCAAGCTTGCTCACAAATAACTTTTAAAGGGATTTGTCAATTTTTTCTTGCTTCTGAAATGCTGAAGTAAAAACAACTTTACGGTGCACACATACTTTTTATGTTTTGTGGAAAATTCCTTAACAAACCTGCACCTGTATAAACCCGTTATCAGACATTATATAGCCAACACATGCTTACTGTTATAATTTAGTTTGTCATTCCTTACAAAAGAGATTATAAGAATGTCTTTCTTTGTTCAGTTCATCAGGCTCAAAGGTAAATGCTGCTACATTCATCCTTCCATTGTCTTAAGCAGTAAGTCCTAATAAATGGCAGTAATCGCTACTATTTCCCAAATTGTACTCAACAACACTGTTCTGTGAATGAAGTGTAATGGTTTCTGTATTGTTGTATAGACTCTTCAGCATTTTGACCTTCCATTTAGTCACTCACTTCCACTTTGTGGTTCCTCAGAGACAGACTGAGAGCACTACTTTAAAGCCTGGCACCACCCTCTTTCTACTATATATCATTTAGGCTCGTATTTGTCTGCCATGCTGTAGCTCGGCCTATTACACCCCAAAACTACACCTCACATTCATATGACCTCATGCACTGAATCTTGTATCAGATGTCATGCTCTGTGTGTGATGTCAGCGCCAGCCCTTGTGTGTGCCTGCTGAAGGTGTCACCAGCTGTCTTTGTTAACCAGGCTGGCTCTTGTCACCAACAAACAGAATCAGTCCTGCAGTGCAGCTCTGGGATGACTGGACCTGTCACACAGTGCAATGTCTGCCATCACACGCACAGAGAAATCTCGCTTACTGTCTAGGATGGTGCCTTAGTCTGGCTCTATGTATACGTGTGTGTAATGGAAGTGTGTGTGTTGCAGATTGATGGTAAAAACCTCTCTCTGAGCCACTGCTGGCTCTGGAATCTCCCTTTTCTCCATCTGACTTCCATCTCTTCTTCCCTGTATTCTCTCTCTCCTTCCCCCTGCACCCAGCCACCCTCCACACACACACACACACACTCAGAGCGGAGGAAGATGAGATCATTGAGACTGAGTGATAGTATTGATCTACAGGACGGACTCAGGGCTGCTATACTGTATGTATGTTTGTGTGTGCGCTTTGTTACTGCACTTTTGGCCATCTTGCAAAGTAACTCCCAGATGTGAAGTGAGAATGGAAGTGGAACTTACAGGTCACACAAGGCTGTATTTGGACCTTCTTGTTGCAATGTGACAGATAAAATGACATGATTGGCCCAGCAGCTGTGTGCCAGTTTGTTCGTCTTGTTGAAAACAAAATGAGTCAATTTGCCTGTGTGTGTGTGTGTTCATGCTTACTACAGCAGATGACGTTGTGTGCAACAATGTCCCCCTGTCATTTCTTCTGTTTGAGAGTATTGTCCTTGTTGCCAAGGCAACCAGCTGTTTTGGTAACATAATGCGCGCGCACACACACACACACACACACACACACACACACACACACACACACACACACACACACACACACAGAGCACGGGAAATGGACAGATGACATCACTCCCCATGCTGAAGTTTCAGACTAGGAATGTAGGTAGGAGTGTGTGTGTTTTATGAATGTAGGCTCATGTCACCCTGTGGGTATTAGTTTCTCATTGAGTGAATGTTAACGGGAGATTGTGAGTTTTTTGTAACTCAGAAATTTTAAAGTTTTCCATTTGATGGTCAGACAGAGAAAGATTCACCAGATTTGGCATTTTGTCTGTTTGAACAGGATTTTCAGCTGCAAAGTTTTGGCGCGTTAGTGAGCATTTATGAAAGCAGGACTGTGTATATGGGATTGACTCAAAAATTATAATAAAGAAACATGTCAGCCAGTGCAACGTTTTGGCTCATTGATGCGTTTTTAATATTTTTCGGACAACAAGGGAAGTCTATCGCACAGAGGAATAAGATATATCAGGCTTTGCCTATTTAGAAAAATCTTTTATAGGAACAAATCATTGTTGATTTTAGGTCTTTTCATGGGATGTGTTGATAACAAGAAAAATATTTGACATTCCCAGGATCTCCTTTTTTAAATGATCTCTTCACTGAAGATTATTTATTCATATTGTCAACCACAAATGGTCTAAAGATACAAATCTGTCAAGTAGCTGTTCATCTGATATTAAAGCTGAAATACACCACAAGCTGAGGGCCCTCCTGTTCACTCTGTTCCACATTTCATAGAGGATTAGAGTAACCATCTGAAACATTTGTGTAGTTGAGTGAATGCCAGCATTTAAATGCTCTTACTCCTAATTCTGTACATTGTGGCTCACTGTATTACATAGGCCGTGCTACTGGTGCAGTTGTGTTCGAGAAAGTGGAACTGACACAAGAGCATTTGATGATCTTGACATTATTTTTAGTCACGGTCCATTTCTCATTTCCTGTCGTTTCTTCCCCTCGTCTTATCGGAGCCTTGGTGTCAATGGTGGTATTGCTTAAGCTTTAACATTACAATGTCTTTCGCTGTCACCCACAGACTAAGGGTGGAACGGTTCACAAAATTCTCAATTCATATCACGGTTTTTGGTTCAGTACGTTGTTTTTTTTGTTTTTTTAACAGGTGCATTTCCAATTTCAAAATGCCTTCATTTATTTATTTGGCAAAAAAAGTTTGCCTTTACATAATTCTCTAAACACTTCTTAATTTTCAAATCTTTATTAACATAATAGGTTTTCTAATTAGTGCTAACAAAAATGCAACTTTATTTATTTTTTTATAAAAATAAATGTCCACATTATAGACATCAACAACGTGAAGCATAAGCTCAGTCAGCACTAGACTTTTTTTTTTTTTTTTTTTAAATATAACATTATCCTATAACATGTCAGTTCTTAACGGAACAAATGGTTTTTCACTTGAAATTAAAGTGGAGTATTTTAAATACAATGAAAGGAATATGACTGGATTCTTATCAAAAGGAGAAGTGCCACTGTTATTAAAAATAAAATAAAATGCATCAAGTACAGCATAACCCGAACACACAATGTAAACTGTTTTCAAAACAGCACTGCTCTGTTCATTCTATTTTCATGTTCCTCTGCAAGACCAATACAGTTCAGGATTTACTGTGCCGCTGAAATGTCGGCGCATAGTTAAGCGGCTCAAGTAACGTTACTTTAATCATATGGTAAAACCCTGCATCCTCCACAACTGCATATCTTACACTATAAACCCGCCCAGTGCTTTAGTTACGGATTGGTTTGTCCTGTCTAAATCTGCATGCAGAGGCTGTTTAAATGCTGCAGGGAGAAGGAGTTGCTTCTTCATACCCGACTCTCCTCCTTGCACTGTCAACGGCACACTGGCGTGATGTCTCGGTAAATGTGCCCTCATATTGGAATTATTGCTGCTAGCATAAGCAACACGCGTTGCACAGTGCTTGCACACAGTCGCTGCTATATCCACCACTTTTCCCCCCCGTCATTTACAGGTAACACTAAAACCGTAATGCTCTCATACAGCAGACAGAGACTGACTGACAGCTGCACTCAGCCCCTCATCCGTGCTAACTGCGGTTTCACTAAGGCGCAAGGCCCCCCCCAATAACTTTAATTAAAGTTTTTTTTCTGCACTGGCCTTTTTGATTGAAATCTGTGAGGCTAAAATGAACTGAACAAATACACACATGCCATGAACCGTGACTACCTGACCTAATGGTTCAGATTTTTTACTTAAACTGTTCCCTCCATACCACAGACTATAACTAATGACACACACATCTTTGTATATTTATGTATTTTAAAAGCATACCACTTGGGGGCAGTCTTCATTGTCATGGTTTTTTATGGTTTCCTAATCCAGTAGAGGCTCTGTCATGTGTGGCCTCAACTGCAGTTTTCATACATCGACTCTCATCGTTATCTCTCTCTCTCTCTCTCTCTCTCTCTCTCTCTCTCTCTCCATTTGTCCATCTCTTTTTCTGTCTGTAGTTTTGCCAGCTTTGGTGGACAGGCTGGGTGATGGGAAGGACCAGGTCAGGGAGAACAGCCAAGCTGTCATCCTTCGCTGTATGGAGCAGACTGCCTCGCCCATGGTGAGAAACACACACACACACAAAAATGTCAGCCTCAGGACCAGACAAAGCCTCTTGTTATAAACGTCGTATAAATAGTGATTGAAACCAGGATATCAGACAAATTAATTTTTTGAGTGATTGATTTCTAGCATCACATGTAACATGACAGATATCAGAATAATAGGTTTTCGTCACACAAAGATCTTGATCCCTAAAATGGTTTCAGGACTGTTGTGTTTCAAGTTCAGGCACTGAGTGTAGATGATATGAAAGGTTGCAATGTGAAAAACGGTGTTGTATTGTGTGTCTGGTATTATGTTAAAAGAGTCAGTAGGCAGGAACCTTTAGATCAATTGTAGTTATTCCAAAGAATGCACGATCAAGACAGAGACAGCAGACAAATTACAGCCACCTCCACATTAATAGAGATTCACTCCAGCTGAGAGGTGCACTTTGTCATTTGGGCTCCCTCACCTGGGAATTAAAGGAATTACACAGGCTGCATCTCCACTCTGCTTTGGGTTATCTACACACAGCACACATGCGCATCGCCACAGATTGTAACCTCCTCTGCACTCTGTAATCTGCTCAAACCCCTGATGAGCTGTTTGGCAGAACCTTCTTTTTCTCGTTCCTACTGACACTGTCTTTCTCTCGCACTCCCATTTTCTGTCTCTCCTTCGTCCAGTATGTTTGGGAAAAGCTACTTCCTGGTTTTAAACACAAGAACTTCCGCAGTCGAGAAGGAATTTGCCTCTGTCTCAGTGCCACGCTCAGCACGTAAGTAGCTTCCCCCTCTTCATCTGTATCACTTTCAGGGTGAAATGTGAAAGAATACATTGTAAATTGTAAAGCTATTAAATGTACGCATATTTTATCTCATCTTGTGGGCAGAAGGTCATACGTTAGTCCATACAGTATATCTAATTGTACTTACTTTAGACAAACTCATTGATTTCCTATCTATATACATGTATATCTATTTTCAGTTATTGATGTTCACACACAGAGGGGTCAATTTATTCCTATGTGTTTTTATTACTATCTCTGTTAGCATGCCCCGTTTAGTTTGTTCAAGAAACCCACACAGTCTCTGTATCCAGGGTTAATCTTCTTAACTGTTTGTGTGACTCTGTGGAGCTGACACACGTGCTGCGAATGGCACCACCACTTTTGTCATGTGGCGTTAACAACCTTAAAGGATACATGTCGGCCAGCTGTTGCTTTTAAAGAGATTTAAAAATCTGTTCTCTAATCACTCCGGCCTCAACTCTTGCATGGTCTCATGGTCAGCTGTCCGGCCTGATGGATTTGAATGGGACTGACTGTATCTTACTACTATGTTCCGAGGAAAATATGCTGGCCCGTTTAAATGAAAATGGACCAATTGAAATTGGCTTGTTTGTTAAACTAGACAACATTTTCTCACAACGTATTCAGTTCTTTCAATACATCATGACTTGCAAATGGTCAATATTAATGTCACATGGTTAGCTGCTTTTTTTTCTCGTATGTTTTTTGGGCTGTGTACGGCCTTTTGACTTCATTTTCATTGTATTCTATACACATTTTTATGTCTTCTGCTTATTCCTAAATTAATTGGTTTGTTCTCATCTCCTCCAATTAGCTATTAGAGGATTTCTGCTCTTGTAGAATGCCACACAGTCAGGGATTGTAGCGACACAGCTGTCATAGTTACTCTGCATTTTGCAAGATCATTAAACAAATAGACTTAAGACTAAACGGATGCTTTTTAGCCTCACCTTCTTTGACAGCAGCTTGAAGGCAGTTCAGATCTGTGCAGGTTGTAACTTACTGTATTTGTCCTCCTTCGGGTTACCACACAGCTAATCTGGGCCGTTAGAATGGCAGTGCTAATTTTAGCATCTTTTTGCTAATAGATTTTGACACTGTTGTGCTTAATGCTAAGCTGCTACTGATAGTAAAGCTAAAGTATTTACTGGGCCTACACAAGTAAGGTATCCATTAAGCCTGAGTAGACTGAGAACATTGCACAGAAATGGTCTGTTTCTGTTTGTTTTTTTTCTCCATGTTTTATATTGTTATTGCTGTGTGTAGGTCATATAGCTCCAGATATTACAGTAACTGAAAAAACTGCCAGCCATTTACTAATCACTAGCATCTTCATCAGTTTTGGTAACCCCTTTTCCTTGTCTTTTCATGGCTCTCTCTCTCTCAGGTATGGAGCCCAGACATTGAGCCTCAGTAAACTAGTTCCTCATCTCTGCTCTCTGACTGGAGACCAGAACCCACAGGTAAGTGACACTCCGCTTTAGCAATATGATACATCATCAACATTTCTACGTATCTGTTTATACTGTAATTTCTGTGTGTTTGAGTGAGTAGGTAGAGGTCCTATGTTTTTCCCCTGTATTAGTCTGTAGCTATTCTAAGCTTGTGGTTTAGCTCTCAACATCCAGAGTGTGTTGGCAGGCATCGTAAGGCATCTCTGTGATTATTACTGTTATTAGTGAGGAGATGTGGTCTGTAGAGTCCCCCCACCCAGCTTCACTGCTGAATCATAAGCAACCATTAACCCACACAACAACACTAGCTGAATGTGTGTGAGAGAGAGCGGGATAGAGAGAGGTTGGTTTTAATCTCCTGTGGAGTTGCACCCCAAAGCTGAAATCTGCTCCTATCGTCCACCCAATGATTATCTACCCACATACTGTCCCAACCAATCAAAATCCTCAACAGGCCCGCCCACCCCTCAGTTGCAGAAAATCTCTTTAACAGCACCCCACTACCAAATCACAACATAACTAACAAATCAGATATTTCCCATTAGGGGGATAAGTAATTTGTTTTTTAATGTGTTTACGTTTGCAATCCTTAGTGTGTGTAACCCCAGACAGTGGGGTGTAATCTGTATGGAATTATTAAGAAAGTTGACCATAATCGTAACAAACACACCGTTTTACATTGTGTGTTGTGTTTGTGTGTTGTCTGTGTTAAATTGGTTAATGTCTGCTGTCTATAGGTACGTGAGGCCTCCATAGCAGCATTGGTTGATGTTTATCGTCACATTGGAGAGAGGGTCCGAGCAGACCTGGCAAAGAGAGGACTGCCTGCTGCACGGTGAGTTATTTTCTGTGTGTCAGTTATTGATAAGCTCTGTGAGCACTGGTTATATCTTTATTTGTATGTTGGGGTGTGTGCCTCCTCTGCACAGTAGGGGATTAAAGTTTGTGTGGAGGGCCTGTGGGTCCCGTGGCCTTGGCACTCAGTCTGTCCCAGGCCACGCCATGCACCACTCTGCCCTTCACACATACAGAGGCACTTTCATCCAGAGCACAATGCTGACTGACTGGTGGAGGAGGCAGATGGGATACAAAGGAATTGGGTGGAGTAACAAAGAAAAATTGGAGAAAGTGTGTGTGTGTGTGTGTGTTCATGTCATCTGTAGAGGTCCATTTCGTCCTTTGGTCGTCCTGGTTACATGTGCTGGGTTGAGGTTTATTCTAAGCACACAGTGACCCCCTCTCCCTCTTTCTCCCTTGTGATCTGAGCAGCAGCCAGTGTTGTGTGCTGACTGCTCAGTATGAGTCTTGCGTCTGTGAATGCTGGCCGTGGCCATGTGTCATGTGTTGCGCATATTGAGCCTGTCTCCAGTGTAAACACGCTGTCTGTATATGTGGGATTTATACAGACTGGTGTGTCTGTTATGTGTGGAGGTCTGACAGATGCAAAGATTTAAGTTCTTCTGTAGATGTAGTGTTTTGTTACAGTATTCACTATAAATATTGGAGCACTGATATGAAGGTAAAGTGGAGGTTGTGTGTGCCTGAGTGTGTTTGTGTTAGTATATGGTTGCAGAGTGGAATGCAGGGCTGTAGCCAGAGTCTTGCTGACCAGATCACATATCAACTCTGTAGGGCTTGCATCAGATAATGGAGCGAAGGGGAGTGTAGAAGGCCGAGAATAAGATGTAAAAAGAGCGTTAATGAAATTAGAAAGGCTCCTTCCGTTTTTATAAAATATCGCAATCCACACAGAGATGCGCATGTCACCCCGGCACCAGGGCTTCATTTGAGCCGGAACACGGCGGAACATGTTCCAGCACCTCCGACATTGGATCCGGCACCTCCTGTGTCACTATGAAAAATGAATTGCCTAAATGAAAAAAATAAATTACTGTTTGTGTGGTGTTCAATGTTGTTATCTGTCTTGTTAGTCTTTATTCCCCATTGAAGTTCCACAAAAATCTTGTATTTGCATTTTTGATGAGGTGAATTTTCAGGGTAAGACAGAGGGGAGGCACTTCAAGTGACACATGCGCTTGTGCTGGTTGAGATTGTGGTTAGCCTCGTTTCACTCAGGGGAAAAATGTCAAAAAGACAACAAAGTTTGCTTAACTTTTTTTAAATATGCTGGCCAGTCGGATCCTAAACAAGCAAAAATCGTTTCTGCCGATCAAGAATGTGGAGATCACAGTGGACACAGCAGTAGTACGCCTACCATTAATGCTGCTAATGCACCCGTCGTTAGCGGGGATGATAATGACCCACACGGGGATGAAGATGACAACGAGACGGCTGATGGGCACTTTGGATCTGCGAGAGATTGTGATGGCGAAGAAGCAGGTACATTTGTCAGGGACACTCAAACTGGGCAAATCTGAACGGACGCTAAGTTTACAGAGAGAGAAAAAAAGTTATCCCTGGCTTACAATGGACAAAACTGGACTGGGCTGTCCATTGTACCCATGCAGTGCATGTTCTGAAATTAAAATAAACATTGCCCTGATATACACACAGCGTTGTTTAGGTTTTTATTTAGTCAGAGAAGCTACGTAGGCCATGTAATTTCTTTTTTTTGTTCCGTTACCTCCAACCCCCGTTTTGAGTCGCCGGATTCTCTCCCCCCCCACCACCACCTTCCAATTAGTATTTGGTGTATTTTTGGCATTAAAAAAGGATTTTTCTGGCCTTGCGGGGGTTCCCATTGTATAATTATAGAGGAAACGCTGTACAAGCAAACCATTGCAGAAATGAAATGCAGGTTGTTCTGTCTGTAGGCTCCTGAATTGTATAGCCTGGTAATAAAGGTTAAAATATATAGTTTACAAACTGTCAGTTGAATGTTAGGAATTGTGTTACACCAAATTAGTTTCATCCCTAAAGGGGTCCCAGACTTTTAACAGGATTTGAATATTGTTTAATTTCATCATTCAGGTCAGTTAATCTGGTCAGCGTTCAGCACTACACACTGTATATGTGCACTTTACTGTATGTTAGTCAGTGTCAGATGAGATCACTCATTCTACAGTGAACCTAATAACCCCTCTCAGATGGACAGTGACACCGGTTAAACCTGCTTTTGGCAGTCGGTCCAAATGGGTCAGCGAGATTCCTCTGACCTGGCTGTTTGACCCAGCTCCTCCTGTTCTGCATTGAATGCGGCACAGACACACTACCTTGTGTGCATTTCTGTCACAGATGGCAGTTTTATTGATCAGAATTGTTATTTAAGTTTAAACATAATTTAAGAAATTACTCTAAACTAGGCCTGTAACAATTCCAAATTTTGCTGGACAATTGTCTCAGAAATAATTGCGATTAACAATATAATTGTCTCTTTTAGTAAAATATTTTTTGAATTTATTTACTACTTTCTCAAACAAATTAAGGCTTAAATGAATCCCAGGATACATATATTTTTATTTATATATATATATATATATATAAACGGTTAGCTATGTGACGCAGATACGCAGGTTCACAGCCTACGAAGTTAACCACACCTCCTTATTATCATTTATATATCATACATTTTTTTTGCTTAAATGAACAAAAAAAATTAAAAGAACATTTATTCCCGTCAATAAAAAAAAACGAAGCATTAAAAAAAGAGTGATTCATTTCTCTGGCTTTAGACGGCTACAGCCCTGGATGTTTGGAGTTGCTATGACAACAAGTGACAGTTGCCACTAGCACAGTTCGACCAATAATCACTTGGCTATATAATTACAATGTGGCACATCTAAACAAAACCAACAATTACCGTCAACATTCATACCCATTAGGACCTTAGCTAAAGTTAGTAAACAAGTGTAGTACAAGTTATGTACAGATTAGAAAAATGAAATCGCAAATCCTCGTGAACCGACATTAGCATAATGCTAATGAATGACAGCCATTTTCCGCTACAGCGTCGTCATTTACGGTAACGTGACTAATTAAACAAAGCACCCTAGTAGATTAAACACCACAGACGCACTAACATACATTACTTACAACACATGTAATCGATGGATTTTTAACGTTTGAAAGCCGACTGGACTTGCTGCGGGCGGGGCGTCCTCTGGTAGGAATCCATAGTATCATAGGCTAGTTTACGTTAGCTAACGTTGCTGTTAGGTAACGACTAGTACGACTGGTATTGCAAACGCGTTTGATGAATCCAAACCATATTGTGACCGATCTCATTAAAAATGCTCTAATGCTTCAATTGCGGTTATACAAAATAACCACGGTTATGTAAAATAATTGCGGTTAGACAGTTGTTATTGTTACAGGCCTAACGTTACTCTAAACTAACTACTTTAGCTACTCTATAGAAGTATTTATCTAACATACTGTAAATGTGTGTACCGGTATTTCTAAGGTCTAGCAGTGATTTGTATGGAAGTACTGTCCCTGTACTGAGTCCCTGTTAAGAGTAACAACATGGGATTAACCTGTGACAACAGTCTCCTATTAGTTGGTCAAATGCTGCTTGAATTTCTTGTTGGAAAAGGAAATGAGCTACCTAAAAGGTGTAAATCATCTGGAGTTGAGGTGACCTTTCTTCAATGACAGTCAATCTGTGTCCAGCACAGATTGAGAGCTCAGTGTAAAAGGTGCAGCAATGTGAAGAGGGGATCCTGGATGTAAAGAGGGAGGTGGGTGTAAAAAAACGGGAATACAAGGGAGCCAAGTGGAAAGTGGGGTGAAAAGAGAGATGTAGAGGGGGAGGAGCAGCCTTGCAAGCTGTACAGCCCCCCCCCCCCCTCTGACGAGTGTGTATGTGTTAGTGTCTGGGAGGGAGGTTATGTAAAGGGGAACTGAATCTCTTCGCACCCGGTCACACACTGGCCTATTTGTCTCTCGCTCAACACACACAAATGCGCACACACATACATGCAAAGACCCTGTCTGAGATTTAACTCTTTGTACCACTGGGGAGATTTCTCAGTGGGTGTGTGGGCTCATCAGCATACAGTATAGTATGTATGTGTGACAGTAGGTGGTGCTTTGTCGTATGCCATCAGCATGCTTTTTTTTTTTCCTGTTTGGCTCCTCTCTCTCTCTCTCTCTCTCTCTCTCTCTCACTCTCACTCTCACTCCCTCCCTCCCTCCATCCTCCTGTCTTCCTCCCTCCTTCTCGGAGCCACTGCACCATGTTGGATACAAAGAGCTGAGGGAAGCCGAGGACCGGAGTGTGTCACTAGCATGGGAGCTAATGCAACGTTGCGCAGCAACCTATCAATCAGTCCACTGGGAAATACTGAGGCAAATGAGTAGAGAAGACTAAAGGCTGGGCTATTTCTGAAACGAATAGGCAAATTGGAATGCTAATGAAAGAAAGAGAACCATGTGAAAATGCTGAACGGTGGTGGAGCCCATAGCAATGCTAATCATCACTTATAAGGACCTGCTAAGCTGTCTTGTAGTTGTGGACCAGCACCCAGACATTAAAAGACAGACAGAGGACGGTGTGTATGACTCTTATTCTTGTGTGCTCACATCAATTGCTAACCTATTGGCAAGGAGACATTAGGGCATGTTACTGGATGTGGGTCATTGTGTCTGCGTTGTGTTATTGTCATACCAGTCGTGTGTAAAAAAAATGAAGTGTATCGACACTGCTTAGTGTGCAGGATATGTTTAAAGCTATTATTTGTGCAAAGATGTTATTTTCATTGGACTTTTCTGTGATTGGGTTACATTTTTTGCGTTAACATGCTGAGCAGATCTGGCTTGGGATTGTGTGTTTGGTGCTGGGCAGGATGTCAGAAGTTGTGGTGTTCCTGCACCTTCATGAGTGTGATTGGCACAGTAGACACACCCACCCGCAGACAGGCGGGCAGGCTGTCCACATGTTGCTGCTGCTGATACTTTACTTTCACCTGGGATTCATAGCACCTTGCTTGTCTCTAGGTTGTGTGTATGCGTGTTCTCTCTCATTTTCTTTGTCATGATCCTGTCAATGAAGATGATTGCGTGTTGTTCTGCTGTAACATTTCTTCTCTCTCTCTTTTCAGGTTACAGACGTTATTCGCTCGTTTTGATGAAGCCTTGAATTCAGGCAACATGGCTCTCAGCCCTAGTCACGGTCAGTGCCTTCTCTCATTTATTTTGCCACAGTTGCATTGTCCACTGAGAGCCACTAAGTTTAGTCATGTTGTCAAGATGTGTGTGCGCGTACGGTGTGTGATTGTGTGTGAGATTGTGTGGGGCTGTGGATCTCTGGGAGCCTCAGGCTCAACCAGTGTTGTTTGACCATGGGAAGTTATAGTGGTATTGAGGACACCCCACAGCATTGTTTCACTTTATTGTTGTCACCTTTCAGAATATAAAAGTTGGTACAATTGCCGTTTAGGGATTTACTGACACACCCATGAAACCCTTCAGTACCTTCTTGCATATGTTTGATTGTTTGTGTGAACATTGTTAACTGAATAATGATCAACATAGTGGTCTCTTTTGGTAGTTGGCAAGAGAAGCTGTTGGCTTCTATTGTGCTGTTTCTACCAACAAATGCATTATTTGATAGGGATGTAACAATCCGATATGCAGAATCAGTTTTCAGTGCCACAGCAATCCCTGGCCTAATGTTAACCTTGTACAAAAATAATTTCAATTGCAGTAGGTAAACAGATTTTAAATTTGGGAAGAAAGAGAGCACTGGTATCAGATTGGTATCCGAAGAGAAAAGGTTGAGTATGTGTTCTCTGTGTGGTCAGTTTGGTCTGTTGTTGGTGTCAAGCAGAGCCTGTCATTGCCTGTTAGTACCTTTTAGGCTGCCCTGTCATAGTCTCTATCTGTCTAACAACGACAGCAGCGATTGGTGTCAGGTCAGCTGTTGCAGTCTGTTTACTTGGAGAGAGAGTCACAGGGAGAGATGTGGAGAAGAGCTCAGGGTGTGTAGTTGCCATGATGCCATCTCTGGTGGCAGCAAAGGGATGGAGGGAGTGTTACTTATAACTCCCACCTCCCTAGGGTTTGGACCAAGCTTTTGTTCTTGTATCCATGATTATGTAGTTGTTATGATCAAATAATGTGATTTCTTTTTTCTTTTCTTTTTAAATCAGGGTTGCTGTCTTCTGTCATGTGCTTTGCTGGGCATGAAAGCACAGTTTGTTATCTAGATGGAATATTTTTTTGGACTATCACTTTTCATTTATAAAAAGACAGAAAAAAGAGGCAGAGAAAGACATTTGGAGTAAACATTGCAACAGTTCAGTAAGAAGTTTGAGAAGGAACTGGTGTTGATGGTCAAAAAAATATGTAGTGATGCTTGATACACACCCATCCTTCATTCCTGAGACACTAAAAACTCTACACCTTAAGGCAGCTACACACCGGGCCGATAATCGGCCATTGGACAGTCTGGCGAAGTCAGTGACTCGAGTCTGTTCGGTGTGTTCCCTGCCGTCATCCGTTGGAGGAGCTGTCGGCCTTTATTTTGGCCGACCTGACATGCTCAGTCGGAGACAGGGCAGTCGGGAATCACCCGGAAATGGCAAGCGGGTTGAGCGTGACTAAGCCTCTCAAAATGTGACGAAAATCTTTTAAACTGACCTTTGTCAATCTGAAATGAAGCCAGATTCAGGAACTGCATGGCCTATTTCTCGCTTAAAATGTTTTCAGAAACGCGTTTCGGTGAACTATTTTAGTACAATATGAGATCGTATTCTGAATGAGTCGCCATTAATGGCCGGTTGAAAAATCCAAAATCCAGAAGCAGCAGCCACACCCACGTGATGCGTTCAATCAGCTGCCGGTTTTCATTTTTTGGGCGACAATACAGATTAGCGCCGCCTGCTGTTATGGAGACGTATTTCGTCTCGTTGCTTTGGTGTGTTCCAAGGTTTTGACTAACTCGAGGAAACCGATCAGTCCAACTGCCTTTTCTGCCAACGGTCGGCCGTCTGGTTGGTCTGTAACGGCCTTTACCTGCAGCGTAGGACAACCCCTCCTGCTGGCCTGAAACAGCATAGAAAGCAGTTCAAAAACCACCTAACAATCAGATACTAATGGGGCAGATGCTCTCCAGGGTGAACTTTGGCTGCATTCCTGTTTGGCTTTGGCTGCCACCTCAAATGTACTTAAAGGAGAATTCCAGTCGATTTCAACACGTAGCTCTGTTTTTTGGAAATTTGGAGTGCTGTCAGTAGCAAGAAAAACTAAAACAATCGGTGCTGCCTACACCGTGTTATCCTCCTGCTAGCGTTAGCACCCAACAGGCTTAAACAGGGCAAGTTTTAAACGTGTTTTTAGCCTCTAAACATGCTCGAAATGTCATTACAAGTGCCTACCCATGTGCAATGATTCCTTCTGAGGGAACACAGCGAATTTGACTGGAATATTGGATTATATGAGTTTGACAATCGACTAGTGTGGACTTGACCGGAAAACAGGAAATAAACAGGTATGTGCACTGGCTGGATTAACATAACTTTTATGCCTTTCTGTCACATCTACTGCAGTCAGATTCACTGTGTTCACTCAGAAGGAATCATTGCACATGGGTAGGCACTTGTAATGACATTTCGAGCATGTTTAGAGGCTTAAAACACGTTTAAAACTTGTCCTGTTTAAGCCTGTTGGGTGTTAAGCCTGTTGTTTTCGTTTTTTTGCTACTGCCAGCACTCCAAATTTCCAAACAGAGCTACATGTTGAAATTGACCGGAATTCTCCTTTTAAGTTTCTTTTTTTTTGTAGTTCTCAGCTACTACAGCTTGTCATGCCACAGATGGTTGAGTCACACAACTGTAAATTGTTGGTGCATTATCATACCTGCCTAGGTGGGCTGCAATTAATCCTCAATTATTGATCAACTTGCACATTATTTACTTGAATAAACATTTGGTGAAAAATTCCCGTCACAGTTTTTTAAAGCCCAAAGTTTCCTCTTCACATTACTTGTTCAGACTGTCCAACAGTCCAAAACTAAACATATTCAATGTTAAATCTGATATGATTGGTCCGTAAATTGATCAGAAAAGTAATCTGCAACTACTACTGAATTAATCCTTTGTCATTTTGCAGATTCATTTTCTTTCAATCGACAAACGGTATCAGCTTTGAGTTTGTGCATGCTCCATAAAAATACTAAATGACTGTATTGACTCTCTTTCATATGCAAAGCAAATTTGAATATTTCTGTTGAATAAACAAATAATGTTAGTCTGTTAGTTTCCCCAACTTGTTCCTGCCTTCTGAGCTCATGTTTGGCACTCAACAAGTAACAATGACCAGCCCGAGGCTCACAGCCTGCTCTATTTTAGGCGAGAAAATCTACCAAAAAGGTTAGCGGAAGATGAGAAACTGAACGTGATGAGCATGAGCTAGTGTTTGTCTCTAAACACTCCCAAGAAGCGATCAAGAATTCAACCTCTGAGACGAGCACAGGACCCAAACTTTTGTTACTATTTGTTCTTTCTTGCCTTTGCTCCACATCTCTTTTAGGCCAGTTCTTGGCATTTGCGCTAGGAGTTCAAGGCAGCTGTTGCTCAGAGAACAGGAGAGAGTGGGGGAGGGAGGGAGGCAAAGAGGGAAAATGGGAGGAAGCTGACAGAGATCTCTCGCAGTAGGCGAGTCACTGCACTGTGCCTATCACTGCCTCTCCCTGATTCATCATGACAGAGACAGAGAGAGATTGAACAAACAAGAGAGGAAAGGAGATAGAGAAGAAAACAAAGGAGAGGCCCGAGAGAGATGAGTGAATACAGATCTACTATCCATAACACACTGTAACCATGGCAGTTGGAGATGATGGTAAGTGAGTGTGTGTTTAATCTCATCTGGCTGTGGATGCTGGCACTCAGACAAAGGCTTGTCAACATATGGTTTTAGATTAAAATCAGCTTAAATTTCAAAGCACTTTCACCCCAAGTGCCCTGGCTGAGATAAGGCTACATTTCCATGTGTGCGTGTGTGAGAGGGAAAACTGTGGTGTCCTAAAATGTCTCCCATCGTGGCATACTGCATTTGTGCGTCTCTCTGGATATACAGTACAATGTGCAAGAGCATATGTGTATCCTTGCGATTCATTGTTTTTTTTTTGTTTCATTTTTCAAAATAATATGAAAGAGAGATGGGACATATTTGGGAGAGATGGTTGCTGTTATCACTTGCAGCCTGAGGTCTGACTTAAACCCAGGATAACAGTTCCAGTTACATGAAAAAGGTACGCACTTTAGCTACCCAAGCAAACCGAATGCTTAGACTGAATATTCTGTTGGGAATCATGTACAATTTCTCTGTTTGGTTTAGAAATTAAAGAAAATATGTAGAGATGCACCAATTACAACTTTCTAGGCCGATTCCGATTTTCTTTGAGTTAGGCCAGCCGATACCGATTTTAGCCAATTCAGATTTCATTTTTTTTCTAACCACTTTACAGCACACACAAATATCTTTTTCTTTAATAGAAAATGTTACATTTTACATAGAACATTTTTTAAATGGATAATCGATCGATCGATTGTGTGGGAAATTCACACACATCTAAAGTGCAATGTTATGGAAGAACCATTTCCTTCTTTTCACATCCAATATCCAACTAAAATAATTTTATAAATTTAGCAAACTAAACTTCTGTATGTATGAAAACGGGGAAAACAGGTAATGGCAATAAAATAATTTATAAATAACAAATTAAAATAAATATAGCCTTAATGCAGTATAAAGATATTTCTCAAAACACACACACAGGCCTGTTTGAACGTCAACCGTAACGTTACCTGAAAACAGCGTGCAGGCCTAGTTCCTTTTTTAGCAAGTTTGCTTTATGTGTCATTGTGCATAAATATGAACAATGCCGTTGCTGTCAACAGGCGTATCTGCTAACGTTGGCTACCGGCGGGTACCTCGGAACAATCCAGCAAATAGATGGTACCCTAGAGTGCCGTTACCTGAAACAGATGATTTAACGTCACCGCTCATTTTACAGTTTAACAACAAAACTAAACTCTTTAAATATTACTACGTTTTTAATGTTGGTTTTGAGTGGTATGCATCTCCACTAACCTGGAAAGCGTAAACGGTAACGTTAATACAGCGTGTCGGAGGACTACAGCGTCTCTCTTTTGGTTTACAGCGTCTCAGGTCAGTGTGCCCAATGCTATTTTCTGATAAACTGTAGCTGTCATATTTCACGGGACCCGCGTGAGTGCGATTTTCATGTTCCAGTTTTTCAGCCTCAGAGGGGAGAGAGAGAGCGGTTGACTGTTCGAGCCGTGTATAATTACGACTGTATGACATTTCATAAACAGCTGATGGAGCGGCAGTGCCCCGCTGCTACATGCATACAGCGGAAACCCTGCATGTGCACGTGTGGTGTTGCTGTTGCGCGATGTAAATCATGCGGCGCCCGAGTGCATTTGACCGGCATAAAATCGGCATATGTCAGACTGACTGGCAAACTGATCGGCCAATTCCGGTCACCGGCTGGTCAATCGGTGCATCTCTAAAAATATGTTCTTCTGATTCTTGCTTTTCAGTGTCATATTTCAAGTGAACTGAAAAAAAGAATAATACAGGGACTTAACTGGGAAGTAGCCTCTTATTTTCGGCCTTTTTCTCTTCCACTTTAACTATTGTGTTGGCAGCCTTTCTGTTTCCTACTCCTCTCACTATGCAAGATTTTTTCGCAACAAGCCAGTGGACAGATGATTGATGATTGTTAATTATGAACAAATAATCATCGTTAAGATAACGTCCATTATGGCTCACTCTGCTTGTCTTGACTCCAGCCTTGAAAAGTGTTTCCTTCCACATTGGACCAACCATTCTACCCGTGTGTGACAGTAGAAAAAGACATTTGTTTAGATGGAGGTTAAATTTAGATGAAACATAATTAATATTAGTTGAGAAAATTGTGTGTCTCTTCTTTCTGGCTTTCCAAGAATTTCACATAAGGCCGCTTAATGTCATCTAGTATGGCAGTACAGTCATAAACAAATCAATTGTTCAAAAGTTTTGTACTTGCTGTCTAATAATAGTTACGTTTTATTTCCATGTCTCGCAGAAAATGTAGCCCATCCCAAATGGAATTACAAGACACTTCTATATATTAAACATCAAAAAATAACAAAAAGAACACATCATCAGGTAGCACATACACAAAACAAATAGAAAAATCATAACGTTGTGTGTGTGTATATATACTAAACCTAAAATAATATGCACCAAATAGCATAACAAGCTGCTAGAGTTCTTTTTTTCTTTTCTTTTTTTACATTGAACAAATCCTTTCTTTCAGGCTGACATGCTGTCCAGTTTCAACATTGCAAAACCAAAATTCAGCTGGATACTAGTAACTGAAAGTCCCCAGACAAGACAAGATAACTGACCTCCGACTAGCACTGTCCTCAACTAAAGACATTCCTAGTCGACTAACGGTCATGATTTTGTTTACTAATCGATTAGATGATTTAATCGACATATCTTTAAAACTGAGTTTCTCCACAAAAACTAATCGACTAAAGAAATCCCAGTCGATTAAGATCAAAACGACCGATAAGTCGACAAAGCGACTAAGAGAGGGCAGCCCTACCTGCGACACAAGCTAAGTTTCCATCCACTTGTCAATCGAATTATCTGAAATTCGGTAAAAAACAAACGCATGCGAATAAAGCTGGTGAAAGTGTGTTTCCATCCAACGGCTTTAAAGCGAATAAAAACCTGTGCGTAATGACGTTACATGCTGTTTTGCGGTCAAATTGGTATATCGAATTGATTTGAGACATTTTAAGGTGTTTCCATTCATTTTCGCACTGAATCGCACAACATTCAAGCAAACATTTGCGAACAAAGTTTTGCTAGGGGACTGTTCGTTATTTAATTAAGGGCCACCGGAGGAGTTTTGTGGCCTCTGACCTAAAAAGATTTGACCCTCCCCTCGTCAGTAATAATATTCCTATGACCCTCCAAAATGATTTGAAAAAGAGGCATGACCCTCCCCTTGCGTGCAAGTTTGCACTTAGCAAAGAAGCACAGATGCCATTTGATTTTTACAGCCATGACGTACAGGAGTTAACCAAAGCAGTTTTTAAATTACATTGTAACAATTTAACAATTCGCCCTTATGAAATCCAATCGTGGCACGGCTGTTTTGGAACGCAATAGACAGACGCTTAAATTCAACTAAAATGTAACGGTGAACAATCAGTGTTTCCTACAGTCTGTTGAGATGCCTCTCCAAACTCACCATAAAACGTTAAGAAAAAAGATCCGTATTTTGCCGTAATCCAATGACACGGAAAAAAAGTAATCCACAGCGATCAGTAGATCCACAAACAGAGTCACGGTGTATCCAGCAAGGCCTATACGAGCAAGTCACATTCACCAGCCAGCTCCAAACAGGTGAACGAGGCCTCTCCACTTGCCGTTTAAACAAGGTGGAATAAACGTATACAAGTCCGAATCTACACAAAACCCGCAATCAATTAGTAAACTGACATTATATACATGGCATTTAGGAAACCATTATTGCAACGTTGGCACGGCAAGATGTCCAGACATAGTGCAACAGTAACTTTCATTTTTTGCGTCCTGCTGCTCCCATCGTCAGCCAGGTAATATTTTTTTTTTTTTTACTAAAGCAGTATATGAAATCAGATGTATTATCTACCACCATTTAGTTGTTTTGTGTTATTTAAGATATTTATAAAATATCTGGTCGTAATTATTCCACTCATTTTTTAAACAATGCAATTACCCGTTTGAGCCACCAGGGGGCCCTCCTGGCCCCCCCCACCAGCAAACTCCGCGTATGCGGACAGACCCATCTGCTAGGGGGCCGAGACTGAGAGATACATGGATAAATATGCACCAAACAAGCCACTTTGAAATGTTGCTCTTTTCATGAATAAAAAAGTTGGGTGACCCTCCCCTCAACAAAAAAGACAGGACCCTCCCCTATTTTCCTCCGGTGGTCCATTCCATAAATACCGAACGGTCCCTAGACAAACTGGATCGTGCCATCTACCAACAAATGATCAATATATTGCACAAGTTGTAATAGTGCTTATGTGCCAGCTGATAGCGACATATCAAGCTATAATAAGAAAACAACAACGCTATCAACACATTGCTATGATGATGCAGATGCACGTAAATGCCTGACGACAACGGAGGCGGCCTGTGGTGTGGGAACGACAGCGTTATATTTTGCTCGTAAATTAAATTCAAAAAGTCTCTCGTCTCCTCGTTCATCCACTTCCATCTGTCTTTGCTGACACCCGCCATGTGTGCAAACTATGAACTAAAACTTCTTCTTCGTTTTGTGGCGGGTTGCAACCATAAAATGACCTAAAACTTATTCGCAATTCATTATTTATTCGGCAAATAACATTTCCATCAGCGTTTAGCACATAAGCCGTATATCGATCAACATAAAATCCGATGAGACCGAACGTATTTCCTTTGAGTCAATATTCATGAAATTCAATCAAATTTTACTGTTTCCATAAGGCATTTTTCATTTGATATCACTTCATTTGGATAAAAACGTGTGGATGGAAACATAACCACTGACTGAACATAATAAAACTGAACCAAAACAAAATATGTAATATTGATTAGTTACCCTATTAGAATTGATAACTAATTGAATCATTATTATTTGTGTATATCCTCTACTGTGTGTAAGGGTGTGTGTATGGAGGAATGAAGCTTGTTGTTTGTGTAAGAAAGTCATGCATGTCAGTGCCGCTGGCGCATTACTTAATGTTATTTGTTCCTGTCTGAAAATGTTCTTGTGCAAATACAAAAACGCACACACACACACACACACCCCTACACCTACCTTCACATATACAAGCCCAGAGATATTTGGTGCCTTGCAAACTTACCATCAGTAGCCGCTTTCATTGCTTGCATAGCTCAGTGTTGACAGGGACTGACAGACAATCACACTTACTCTTTCTCTCTCTCTCTCTCTGACTGCTTCAGCAGCTCATTCTGCTTCAGTGCATCTCCGGCTCTGCAAAGGAAACCATGACCCCGTTTCCAGGCTAGGCTGGTTGCCATGGCAAAACTTTCCTCTGAATATTATGGTTTATCCTTCTTCCTGACTTGAAATTGGGACTCAAAGAGGCTCATTTTCTCTGAGCTCGGTTGGAAATAGGAGCAGTTTGTCTCCTCTTAGAAAATCTGGGCCTGAAATTCAAGTGTGTCGCTCACTCTCTTCTCTCCCCTTTTTCTCTGTCATTTCTCCGTCCCAGAAACAACTGGGTGGCTGAAAGTGCAGTTAGAAAGAGTGCAAATATATAAAAGACTAAGATAACAGTAGAGCAAAATGTGAACAACTTCATGCTTCTCATTGTTTTGATTTTTCAAATTGTAGCCCTTGAGGCAGTCAACATTTCTCTACTAATAATCACTATACTCTCAGATGTCTCAATACTCAAACCGGCTAAACTGACTGGACATTTCTTCACTTTCTGTTACTGAGGTTAAGGAAATTTAGCATAGAATGATGATACAGTTTATACCAACAGCACTGCTGTGTGAGCTTTTGGTATGGCTGTTTTTATTTGAAGTGGTGGTACTTTACCTTGATTTCAATGTAGCCAGTGACTCATGAGTACTTAAGTAAATATAGTTATCCCAATACATCTCCAAAGGGTCATAAACATTCAGCCTTAAATACAATCTTAATCTCATGTTTGAGTTGTTACTGTTGAGTTAGGGGAGATTTGAGGTGTATTCTGTGTAATTCTTGGGACACACTAACCCTCTACCTCTCATTCTTTTTTTCTGTCTATAATGCAGTGGGATGCTGTGTCGCTCTGTGTTTTGAGGATTTTGTCATGTTTGAACCATAGAAATAATTTGTTTAGGACGGAGCCGTTGCTGCCACCATGTGGTCACAACTGAAAATGTGCTTATGTTCACAGATCTGTGATTTAATCACTACATGACTTTCGCAAGACTGATCAGATCTATATGTCTTTTTCTTTTCTTTCCCTTTCTCTTTAGTCAGGGACAGAGAAACGGAACAACAATGCATGCGTTTTACTTCATTTCCCCCGATCTCTCCCTGCATGTAGATTTGTTTGTTTTGGCAGGGAAGAACTTTGGGATTATGGGGGACACACTGGGGCATTGGTGCAGATGTTTTAACAATGTCTTTAATTTGACCATTGATCATTTCTGGAATACTATCAGATCTGTATATTCAAGACTCGTTTCACTCCTCTTTTTTGTCTCTTCTTCTGAAATGGAGAGAGGACGGGAACCTCAGCCTGGGGTTTCCATGGCAACACTGGCTGGTACATGGTGTAGCCAATATCTCTCATTGTGTTTGTGTATGGCTGTGTCTGTTTCTGTGTGTGTGCGTGTATATATACTTGTTTGCATTTTGTGCCCTGTTATTTTGCAATGTGGTGTATTTTTGGAGACTAATGCTGCTGGAGGAGCCTTTCCTTCCGTCAAACCAGAATCCTAATTTAATAAACCAGCATGAAGTCAGTGAATAAACAGCAACTGTTGATTACACTAAATTAGATATGTGCAAGTGGGCTTACTAAACATCTTTTGTTCCCTGTTTGCTGCTATACTTATTTAAGAAGCTGGTCTGCACAGGTCGCCATGGCAACAGCATGTGTGCAGTCTGCTCTCTACAAGGGATTCTCTCTTGGTCGCTCCCCTCTCTCTCTTTCTCTCTGGTGTCTTTGCTCTGCCCTTCACCTAGAGACATTTACTCCCATGAGGTCTGACTAGACAAAAGCAGGCGATGCAAATCCTGCTCACAGTGATGTTAATTGATGCTAAGACCCTCGATGCATGACCGAGTATTGCTATGGGTTTTTGTTAGAAAGCAATTTTAATTCACTAATCTGGTATGATACTGTGAATTTAGTCATTAGTTTTTTCATACTCAAATTTAACTGTAAACATGTTTTTTTCTTCTGCATACATTTTACGTATGTAAGAAGAACCTGCCTGAATCTCGCCTGGTGAACTTCTGTCAGGGCTGTACTACAGCCATCTTCACTTCTGGCTTGTTTTATATGTCGTCAAAACGAAAATGCCTATCGCATATATTTATCTGTATCGTTTTTATCGCAATGTCGAAAAAAAAACAGCAGCTGAACTGCTTTACGGCAATATTTACATCATTTGGACGACACTTTAAGTTCTGATCCTTGCATCTTGTCTTCATTTTGCACTAGAGTTCTTAATAAAATGAGAAAATACTCACTACTTCTTATCTGTCAAGTATTTAATTCACAGTATAGAGTATACAAAAAGAAATAGGCTTTACCATGTGGTTATCTTATATAGACTATTTATTGAATTACCAGAACACACACATAGCTATTGCCCAGCCCTATTGTAAAGGATTTATATGTAGTATATTTGTATATAGTAGATTTTTATTAAAAGGGCAACAATTTCTCCACTGCTCAACTGATGTGGATGCAAGGGTTAGTGCGAAAGTTGGCACTTGACCCATCATAGTCATTTCATTCGCGTCATTCGAATTTCAATTTCAAACAGTCTTCAAAAACAACCAAAAACACTGCTCTGTGTGTGTAGGCCTCAGATGGAGGGGTGTGATTCACCCTCCACACACAACCTCCTTTGATCATTGCGCCATCATCCTTTGTTCTTTTGTGTATGTGAAGAGGGCGAATGCAAGAGAGAGAGAAAATTGTCAATGGTAATGAGTTTAGGTTAGCTGGTCTGGCAGGGACATGGAGAAGCCCTGTTAATATTCCTGGGGTGTGTGTGTCACTCCTTTTCTCTCCCATCACACACATTCCTAGCCCTGCCTCCGCACTGGCTGCAACACTATGATGTCACCTCTTGTCTGATTGGCTCTGAGGCTGCTGAGGGAAGGAGGAGAGATGCTAGGATAGAGAGAGGAAGGGATATAGAGAGTGAAAGAAAATGCCGGCACTTGTATGGGTGGAGGGGTTTTTGGACAGCGGTGTGAGGTGTGTGTGTATGTGTGTGTGTGCAGCTCTAGTCCCACTATAAAGTGTGTGTATGTGTCTTGTGGTACGACTTGGAGAAGAGGGGGGACCCCAATACCACGCCCTCCCAGAAGCATGAGGCGACTTATCTGCGACCGAATCTGTGACTGTGAGTGCATTGATGG
The DNA here is from genome assembly GCF_031162955.1 of Sander vitreus. NCBI lineage: Eukaryota > Metazoa > Chordata > Actinopteri > Perciformes > Percidae > Sander > Sander vitreus. The sequence goes on from NC_135868.1 coordinate 16,399,180, forward strand.
GCGTGTGTGTGTTTCTATACACATCTCCTTAACACAATAGGTTCTGCAATCACTGTTAACATGTGGCTTGTATGTACACACATTCCTATCAATTGATTTTGCATGTTGACTGCGAGTGTTGGTAAGTTTGATGTATGATTCAAGGTGTAGGGTGGTGGCTTTGGCGCATTTCATGAACGGCTGGATGTCAGAGCGACTGGAGCGCAACTGCATTCCTATGCCAACAGTTGCATCTCCACAGTCGACTTGTGTGTGTGATATTGTCTTCCTCGAGTGTTTTGCTGGTAGATGCTCGTTCAAAATGCTGCACTGTTGTGCACAAGCATGTCTCAAGTTTCAATGCTAGCTTTCCAGCTAGCTTAATTTCTGCTAGCATGCAGATTGGGTCTTTGGTCTGCAGAGAGTTTTGCCAGTCACTGGTTGGCATCTTGATCATTGGCTGTGTTTTTGGGCTCTTAGAAGTGACCGTGTATGTGTGTGTGGGTTTGCCTTTTTCTTCTAACCAATGTGTTTTTAATTAGTATTGATTTAGTGATTCCTGACCAAGCTCTTTGTAGACAACCATCTCCTCCGTTCTTTTCTTCTCGTCTTTATTATGTTGAGCTTGTTATGCTCAACATAAAATGGGCAAATAAAGTCCAAGGTACAGACCCCACATGTGACAGATGTAAACAAGGCCTTATTACATATGTTTTGGACAAGACTACATCATTTCTGGCAGTCAATTTTAAGGAGCCAACTTATCCACCCCCTCTCACTGCTCTGTTTGGTGTTATATCACAGGATATGCTAAGTAATAATAAGTGTAACATGCTGGCCTTTTGCACTTTGTTGGCCAGGCGACTCATTCTCTTCAGATGGAAAGACCCTTTTCCCCCTTCGTATTCTCTGGATTAAAAAAAGTTATGCAATTTCTTAAACTTGATAAGATACTCTCTCCAAGGGTCTGTTTTGAAGTTTCATGCTATTTGGCAGCCTTTCTTGAATATTGTAGAAAAAAATGGAAGCAAAGAATCTAACCCTATACATAATACATTGTAACTTCCTATGTTATTGTTGATTTCTCATTTCATTTATTTATTCCATTCTTCTTGTGACCATCTTTAATTTAGAGGTGTGGGTCGGGTAGGTGGATGGGTAGATGTTCGGGATTAGTTTCTTGTATACACTAAAAATCTTTAAAAACACACCTTGATTTAAAAAAGGTGCTGTGACATTTTTCAGAAGGACCTGAGGTTTTGAATAATTCATCTTTTTGTATTTAACTTTAGAAATCAGATTCCAACATAGTAATTGTGAGAGTAGATCTCGATCTTTTTGTCAAATGATTACTCTTATTAATAGAATTTTTTTTTTTTTAACTTTTTTTTTTAGTTTAAACCGCACTTTTCCTTGCCTACAGTGTGGATGGTAACAGTCTTCTCTCTGTCCTCTCCTTCCAGATCGTAGTTTTGAAGATGACGATGGTGTGGATGGGATTCGTTCTTCCTCAGCCCAGGCTGCCTTCAAGGTGCCAAAAGTTCCCAAGAAGTCTGCAGAGTCCTCTGCTTCACGCAGGCCCAGCGCTACCGGTGGCAAACTTGGTATAAACTTACTGTACATTTAAACACACAATGAATGCAGACACACAGCTGAGTTCATCTGTTTCCTCCAAGTTTGGAAAAAAGGCATTTCTATATTGAGAAAGTGGAGTTTATATTATTCATTCATGGCTGGTAGACTTGGGCTCCTCTACACTAGTGGCAAATGAAAATGATCAAAATCATTGCAATTGGCAAGCCTTGCTTTTATCTATGTTTAAGCATAAATACATCCCACTGCCTGACAAAGAGTTCAAGGCCATAAAGCATCATTAAGAATTTACCAGTATCCTCCTCTTGTGAGCAAATGGCAGAAAATGTTTTCTTTTGTACAGACAGGAATTTGAATGACTGGTAGCGATCTTCCAGGCTGTCGAAATACAAAGCTGGACCACCACAACAGGAATTAATATTGGTTCAGAGACAATTCAGTGTAGGTCACATTTTTCCAGGATGTGGGTGCGGCCTTCTGTATTAAGGTTCTCTGACAGTACATTACTGGTGGTCACAGAATAGGGACACACTATTGGGGCTGTTGGAAGAAGCGAAAGGACTTGAGTAGGAAGACGTTGCAGTCCACAGTGACACACTCCCTCTGTGTCTCCTCAGAAATCTGTGGTAGACTCAGGCCTGCAGAAAGCGTTATTATCATCCTTCTCGTTGAGAAAGCCTCCTCTCTGTCGAGTCATCCTCTTGCTGTAGATGGCTGGACTGTTATGTTTGCTTCATCTTTGCATGTATTGATTTTTCCCATCTCTCTATTGGAGGAAAGCTATGTTCACACGACCATGCAGTCAATTTCCTGCTGCCTGCTGATGTATCTGTGTAAGCAAATATCACACATACATGCACACAATACATTGGTAGGTGTAAGTGTTTCACAAGCAAGCTCAGAGTCCTGGTATGTTGTTCCGTTGACTGGAAATGCAAGACTGTGATCCTTTGTCACTTGGATCATTAGTCTTATTGATATTGGAGCGGCTGTTAGAGGCTGAAGTCAAGGGCATGCTGGGTATTTTTCACAATACTACAGCTCTTAAACCTTGATCTTGTTAATAAAAGAAATACCCGACTTGACCTTTGCCACAGCATAGTGCTATTTCAGTCACTTGACCTGTCTTTTTGTTTTTCATTTCATTTGTTGGGAATTAGTTTGTCTGGCTTTTACTCTGCTATGTCAGGCTAGTTTCCATGAAGGTGGCGATGGGAGGCCTGTTCGTCCGTATTTGCATTTAAGTACGCCCACACACTGTCAACACCTGGCAGCAAGACTCGTACAGATGATAGACATTTCCATTTTGCCAATAACTGGCAGAATAAAAACGCTAGATCTTGAAAAAAATCTAAAGCCATATCCAAAAGGATGAAGTACCAGGGCAAGACTTCTCTCAAAGGACAAGGTGGTTGCTTTCTGTCAGCAGTATTTAATCACAGCAGTCCACATTGTTTTCACACTGCTGGTTAATGTTCATTTCTTCTCATTATGATCGCACAAATCTGTTTATACAGGTAGCAAAATACTTTAGTTACAATCTTACGTTAAATACATTTTATTCTGTGGCCGGTTAGCTCAGTTGGTAGAGCAGGCACACATATTTAGAGGTTTCTTCCTCGACGCAGAAGGTCGAGGGTTTGAGTCTGACCTGTGACTATTTCATGCATGTCTTCCCCCCTCTATCTCCCTCCTTTCATAGCTGTCCTAGCCATTAAAGGTGGAAATGCCCCCAAAAATTATATACATATATACACACCAAAAAAATGCTTCTCATATCAAAGTGAGTTCTCACAATTGTGAACTATCAACATAATTATGATTATTTTTGCAGCCATAACTGCTCACCCTGATAACATGCCATAACCATTTCCAATTAATAAAGCTGGCAATAAAAATAATTGAAAATGGTGATGGAGTTTCATGCCCAGGCTGCTACCATGTTACTCCCTGATAACAGAGGATAGTGCCACATCAACGTTTACCAGCTCTCTAAGGGCCATATACATGTACATATCCTCTCTGCTTCCCTAGTAAGGAGTTGTAGGATATGTGGTCCACAGAGCTTCCAGCTCCCAGAGCAATATGATTGACATGCCCATTACTGCCAGGAAGTCCATAAAAACACAGGCTGATCCTACTGACTTAAGTGTGTGGGGGTGTATGAGGGTGTAATTGGAAGTGTGCTTGTGTTTTTGTGAGTTAAACCAGAATCACAAAACCAACCAGCACAGAAATCCTTAAATGCTGAAGGCTGACAAGCTATCGATTAAATCCACACACACACATTAAATGACTCTGCTCTGATTTTCTAGTATCCAAGGAAGGTGCTGGGGGACTTGATGAAGAGGATTTCATTAAAGCCTTCACAGATGTCCCTTCTGTCCAGGTACACTACACACAGTAGCATAAATGCACATTCATCCTATTTAATAAACAAACTACACGGGCTGTCAAGGTTAGACTGTCTGAGACTTTTATCTGTCCTTCACATATTTGCCATGCTCCCTTCCCTCCTGTTTTTCTTCACTGTGTCTCTATGCAGATTTACTCGGCGAGGGATCTTGAAGACAACCTGAATAAGATCCGTGAGGTCTGCTCCGATGACAAACATGATTGGGACCAGAGAGCCAGCGCTGTCAGTATTTTCACCTTCAGTGCATTTCCTTTTTTCGGTTATATAAATGAAATTACCTTCTTTGACACTGCTTTGTTTTATCATTGTTGGTGTCTTTTAATGTTTTTTTTTGTTGTTGTTTTTTTTTGTTTTTTTTTACAGATGAAGAAGATTCGCTCGCTGTTGGTTGCGGGCGCAACCAGCTACGACTGTTTCTACCAGCACCTGCGGCTACTGGATGGAGCCTTCAAACTGTCAGCTAAAGACCTGCGCTCACAAGTTGTCCGAGAGGCCTGCATCACTGTGGCGTGGGTGTTGATTATAGATACTGCTGTGACTGCATGATGTGCAGTGAGGGGAAACCTGGGCTGTGTCCAAAATCATTCACTGCTCCCTCAATAAACAGAGACACAGTAATTGGATTTATAAGTAACAGTTACTTCTTGCACGTATTGATCATTGTCATTTTGTGTCATCGCTGACAGGTGTAGAGTTGCACATTGGTAATTTTGTCGGTCAAATGAAACTCATTGCATTGCGGGTAAGTTAGCAAAAAGAAGTGCTCATGGCATTGACACTCCTTTTTTGGTTCCACTGGTGTCATTTTTGAGGGCACTATAAAGTTAATAAAAGTGTGAATTTTGGACACAGTCCTGATTAATGAGATTTGCACTCAACCTTTGTTGTGATGTTTACCACAGTTTTGATTGTGCTCTGTGTTCATAACATACGCTTGTTGTGTATTTGTCTGTGTAATCTTATAGCCACCTTTCATCAGTGCTGGGGAATAAATTTGATCATGGAGCGGAAGCCATCATTCCCGTCCTTTTCAACCTCATCCCCAACTGTGCAAAAGTCATGGCCACCTCTGGTGTGTTGGCTATCCGCACCATCATACGGGTGAGTTTTGCAAACACACTTATAACTTTTAAAATTCTCGTCGATGTTCTTTGTGGTCAGTGTTACTGCTGTAGTCTGATTATTAGATTTTTTTTTTTTTTTCCCCTTTCACATCTTTCACGCTCTGCTTCCTCTCCTCTCTGCAGCATACCCACGTCCCCAGGCTCATCCCCCTGATAACCAGTAACTGCACATCCAAGTCTGTGTCTGTTAGAAGGTGAGATTAGCAAAGGCACTGATGTTGACACTACAGTGATAAAAAGCCTAGTTTGGTGATGAACAGGTCTCAAATAATAACAGCTGTAAGATTATAAAAAGCTTACGATGATTCTGTTAAGTAATGTGTTTTGTGATAATGACAATGATAAAAATGTGTCCTCTCCAGGCGCGGTTATGAATTCCTAGACCTTCTACTACAGGAATGGCAAACCCACTCTCTAGAGAGGTGAGGATTGATTCCAATAAGGTTCAAAATAAGTTTTAAACCTGCTTTTCTACTTGTTCACACTTAGTGCACCTTTTGTACCTATGTATCTCTCCCTTGCAGGCACATGGCAGTTCTGGTTGAGAGCATCAAGAAGGGAATTCGAGATGCAGACTCGGAGGCCAGAGTGGAGGCCCGCAAGTAAGACACACACAGGCATTTCTGAAAATGTTATTATATGAATTGTATTATATGAAAGACAGGTCGTGTTAAATAGCACCCATTTTTTCTGTCTTAATCCCTTTATTCCTCTCTTTTGCCTCTTCCATCATCATTTTTCTACCTCCCTCCTCTACCTCACCCATGTTTTTCTCTCCTTTTAACTTTTTCATTTGTCTCTCTTCATCTCTCTTTCTCTGTCCATCTCCGTCTCTGTTTCCTTCTTCCCTGCTGCGTCTTCCAGGGCTTACTGGGGTCTGAGGAACCACTTCCCAGGGGAGACCGACGCTCTCTACAACTCCTTGGAGCCATCGTACCAGAGGACCCTTCAGTCCTGCCTGAGGAGCTCTGGCAGCGTGGCCTCACTTCCCCAGAGTGACCGCTCCTCGTCCTCCTCTCAAGAGAGCCTCAAGTAATCAACGCTCAGCTATGCTCCTTCATAGTTCTATAGACCTCTAGGTTTACTTTAAGACTACCTTTGAGTCTTAAAAAATTAGATCGATGCTAGAGGAAAAATGAATATAATTAGATAACTAGATTATTGGTTAGAAGAATGAACCCTATGTGGAACAAATGTGAAAATGCTGGCTTCAGGGACACAGAGGACAACATAAACAACTGACCTCTGTTTGAGTCACCATAAATAAACCAAAATATTGTCTAACTGACACACAGATAGATTTTTTTTTTTTTTATGTCAAACAAATCATTGTTTGTTGAATTAGTGCACATTCTCTGAATAACCCAGTTTCATGTTGTACTCTTTCTGCCCTAATTTACGCTCTAGTGTGTATTTGTTAACATTTGAAGTAGTCCACTCTACTTCATTGAAACAGTATTTAGCTTATATTTTGACAATGAGAAGAAGAAAAAAAATGTTCATCACCCAGCATTACATTAGCAATGTGATTTAGTTTTGTTGTGGACTGACCTACTTTGCTCCCTCCTCTGGCAGTCGGCCTCTGACTTCTAAATGGTCTGCAGCTCCAGGGCGAGGTGAGTCAAATCCACTCCGACACACACAGTGGCAGATACACATGCAGGCTCTCTCAAACAAATAATCTCAGGCTCACTCACTCCTGTGAAAGCACACATACACTATGACAAACATCAGCTCTTACAGAACCATTTCCCATCATTCTCATTTACATCTGCCTGTGTCCGTACAGTCACATCCTCTTATGTTGTTTTTATGTTATCACACACGTACGCACACATATGTGTATGTGTCTGGCTGTTTGTGTATTTCTGTACGGTATCAGTATTTGGGTTGTGTGGTGCCTGCATGTGTTTGTGATGTGTATATATATATCCCCCCCCTCATCACCTCCCATCCCTTCTCCAACACTCCTCCTCCTCCTGTCCTGTCAGTCCCTGCGGGGTCAAAGGGTGGGTTGTCGTCGGCTTCCTTGCAGCGCTCCCGTAGTGATGTGGATGTAAACGCAGCAGCAGTTGCTAAGTACCGGCACGTCGGACAGACCAGGGCAACAGGGCGTCTGCCCCCTGGCTCCTACTCCTCACTGGGTAAGGGCCCTGTCAGTCAAGTTAGATGACTAATCAGACAGTGCAGACATTAGTCGGCATGTAATCAGCAGGATGTCAGGCAGAGATGACCACATCTGAGGAGTCCTCTCAGATCAGCTCAGAAGTAGTAGTAGTTCTAAAGCTTCTGACAGGTTGAAGTAAGAAGTAAAGGTCATCCTCTATAAAGGCTTGCCACATCTACAAAACAATGAATAAGGATGGACTTATACACACACACACTTCAGTGCTTGGACTGGCCTTTCTCCTCTCCGCTCCTGTACTCTCCTCTACTGATGCCTCCTCATTGCCTGTTAATGTATCCTGTATATGTTTTGGTATGGATATTTTCTGTGTGCATGTTCTGTAGATGAATATCGTCCTCTGTGTTTGTTTCTCGCTGTTTCAATGTTGACCACTGTATCTGCATGGTTCTCTGTTAAACAGATGTTCTGTAACTAATACAGACTGTGCTCCTCTCTTCTCTTGTCTCTCTTCTCTCATTCTGTATTCTTTTTCATCATTTTGTGTTTCTTGGTTACTGACACTTTCGTTTAAATTTTCCTGCCCCTTTCTTGGGCTTTTCCTTTTGTGTCTCTTACTTTTAATAATCATTTGAATCAATCCTTTCCATTTTGTTTTCCTTTGTTTGTTCCCTTTTCTTTCTTCCCACCTTCTCTCTCTTTCTCTCTCTCTCTCACTCTCTCTGCCACTAAAGATGATGCCTCTGATAAAACGGATGGTAAGATCATCTCACTCTGCTTCACCAGCGACAACCTACTCATGCTTTTATCTTTTTTTCTCCTCTTTTCCCTTTCCTCACTTCATTCCAGTCCACCAGTCCATATCAGCTCCTTTTTGTTGCAGTGTGTGGCCACAGCGCCCCCTGCTGTCAGATTGCAATCAACCCTCATTTACATCACCATCCTACTCATCATATCATGAATCATCTTATTTTTAATACAGAAACGGTCTAACTAATCAACCCCTGCATTAAACTGTATCATTCAGGTATTGAGGCTTTATTAGGATACTCTTAGGGTGTGTTGTTGTAGTGCTATTATACTCATATAAGTTTAGATTTAACTTTATTATTATTGCACAGAGCAGAGAGAACAGGTACTGACACAACAAAGTGCAGTTTAGCATCTAACCAGAAGTGCAAAACAACAGTAAAGTGCAGAGTAATGTACAGAGTATATACATAATGAACAGTACTATATAGAATAAATAGAGAATGTAGAATAAACAGTAGGGGAAAATGCTAGATATTTACATTTTGAAACGTGCAGGTGAAATGTAATATTTACAACCTGCTCCTTCTTTCTGTCTGTAGGGACCAGGTCAGACAATGGTAAGATCGTGGTTAGTTGGATGTGTGTGTGGGAATGTTTTAGGGATGTTCTAGTTGGGAAAGTTGACAAATTTCAAGTAATTACAAGTAATCACCAGTAATCAATATATTGAAATTATTTTATTGTGGTACCCTCAATTTAAAACAGTACAAATGTAAAATAAAAATTAAATATCTCTAAATCTTGAAATTTGACATTACAGATCTAACATTAATAATGCCTTTGAACAAGTATTTTAATATAATTAATAAAGAATTACTTTACAAAAAATGCAGCTGTAAGTGGATTGGATGATGCACTGCAGAGGCTAAAGTGAATGATATGAATGAACTGTGGGTTGAAGTAATATTTTTGCCTGGATTCAAAAGACTAATTGGCAAATACGTATTAGTCTGGAACCTCTCCGTTCATTTTCAATTTCCAAGGAGCGTTATGTTAAGTTCGGTCATGTCATGGATGGCGTTCGGTCATTGTCTTAAACCCTGCCCCGTGTGAGCTAAACGGTTGTGATTGGCCCATCAAGGTTCTGGCCGCCTGGAAATCTGCCTGAACGGGAAGGGGGCCAGACATATCTACCAGAGTAAATGAAACATGAGCTTACAGATTCTTTTGGTTTCCAGGCTAGTTATATCCCACAGTGACTCACAAAATGTTGCAAGATGTTGGATGATATTTTCATCAAATCAATCAATACTTAAAGATACATAATTAGCTGGGTATTGACAAGTTACAAATTGTATGTACGCCCTTTACTGACACTGGTTCCTAATCCACTGAAGCATCCCTGGTGTTTGTATCTGTGTGGCTGAATCTGAGTGTTTAGTTTAGGATCTGATTTTCATTCAGCGGCTTCCAGCATTAGTGGCTTTTCGTCAGCTGTAGTGCCTTTTAGGTTCTGGGCTGCATTCAACAGTTTGTAACGAGATGTAGGAGCATAGAAAGTAGGAGTGTAGAAAGTACAGCAGTGTTTGGTGTTTCTGTATTTTTACCGTATTTTTCCCTCCGCTTACATACAGGCCGTGTACGTACCAAGCAGCCGTTATCCACTGCCAGCAGCATGTCTAGCCAGGTGGACTCACGAGGACGCAGCCGCACCAAGATGGTCTCCCAGTCACAACGTATGTACCCCCTTCCACCGACACACAGCATGACTTAAATCAGCTGTGATTGGAACATTCTGGGTATCAAGTCCACTTACCACATAACATAAACAAGTAAACAGCAACAGAAACGGGGTGTGTGAGCTTCTTGGAGTGAGTGTTTCTCAGGCTCTTTGGTTTCATTACTTGTTGCCTTCACGGTGACGATAAGCTCTATGTAAATGTTTTTGTGCCTTTAGGTTCCGACGAATCCGATTGCACACCAGGTATTCTGTTTGTGTGTCAGAGTCAGAGTGTGTCTATCTGTGTACCACAGTGGGAATGGTGGCCCACCTGCTATTGCTCTCATTCTGATCAAGGTGTTTTGTGTGAAGAGGAGTGTGTATGTGGGTTTTTATGTGTGTGTGTGTGTGTGTGTGTGTGTGTTTTACTATGCATGCTGTGTCTCATCACTGAGGATTGCGTGGTGGACAGTTTCCGGTGCTCTAGCCTATAGCTCTGGCTGTCATTTAAGTTATTAAAAATACTTCGACAGACACGAAGGAACACAAGCCACTGAGCTAGTTGCTATTGCAACTCATAAAGCAGATGTGTGTGTACTTGCTTTCTTAGAATAATTGCTGCTTAACGCATGATGGCTTTGGTGCTGGTTTGAAAACCAGTTTAAAGGTGGACAGTGATTGGACCACAGTCCACTGCACCAATCAGATCTGGACATTTAAAGACCAAATGGAAGTTCCCTGATCAAGAGTTCAAAGCCCAAATCTCCAAACAACATTCTAACAGAAACCGAGGAAATGGCAGCTGAACGGAGTCTCACAAAGATTTTTACGTATATGTGTGCGTGTGATCGAGTGTATGGATATTTTTGAGCATATTTACTTTTGAGGCATTTTCTTTTCCTCATTGTGAACAGGCTTGTGCTTGATACATATGCCAGCTGTCCCAACATGCACTGCTTTTCCCAGGCTATCATCTGCTGCTGGTTCAGTGTGTCTTTGTTTTAGCAACACATCTTCAATACCTAGTTTCTATTTAATAATAAATTGATTTGTTTATTTATGGAACACCAGGATGCGCTCCCATCGTACTCTGTGTTCTAACTCCCATGATACTTCTTTTGCGCTAACACCCAAAATTCATCTGGTTTAATCTGCTGTTCCTTCCCCCTCGCCTCTGCTTTCCCCCTCCTCCCAACCAATGGGCTTAATGGCTCAGGATCTCAGTCTGCTACCCCTGTTGGTGGTAAGATTACAACGCTACTTTTTTCCGCTGTCTTTGTCTTTACTGCCTTTCCTCTGTTGCCCTGACTTCCCCATACTTCAGATGCACCCAAAAAGGTCACTTGAAACTCCTCCCACTCTGGCATGCTGGGATTTGTAGTCACAGACTGTTAACATGGCTTTTATGTGATCATGCTAAACACACTGCTTTGGGAGCCTCATGTTTCTGCACTCTTATGTGTGCCTGGATGTAGTCTTAAGATTGAGAAGAGGAAGGAAGGGAGAGTTGATTGGCAAATATAACAAAAAATGTCTTGAGGTCAAAGTCAGGATCAAGTCTTTTTTTTATATCATAAAAGTTAAAAGATGAATACATTATCAGCTACTCAAGTCACAAGTGGTGATCAAGGTAATAGAACAATCCCAATTTAGATTTTCTCCTGTCATTTAGATGTATTTGTTTAGCTTTGTGTCACTAGGTACTAGTACAAAGCAACAGACTTTTCATGGGTTGAGTTTGTATGTTTGGCTTTAGTAGTTTTTGTGTCAATGATAGAGAACGTCTGATCTGCGTGCTCATTTTCAAGCATGTTGAAATCCATTAAGCTTCACGTGTTGAGCTTGTTTCCCAAAAGTCTGTTTGCACACTTTATATTCAGCACTGCAGAACTGCTTCTCCTATGTTTGTCTTCAGGTTGATAGTAATGTGAGTCAGTTTAGAATTGGACACACTGTGGACTTTGCATTTGGAGACAGGATGTCATGGAGAGGAGAAATTGAAACCTCTGTTATCAAATGTGTATTCGTTTTGGACAAAAACTTTCTTCAAAGAGACAGGAGAGCTGTCTGTAAATCATCATCGTGTTGTCTGTTTTGTATGTGGCCTATTTACACAATTATTTTATTGTTATTTATAAAAACATCCAAACTTGTTACTAAAACATAAAGCAGTCCCTTAATATAGTGTAGGCTATACAGTACACTGCTACCTTTTTTATTTTAATAGTGCATCAACCTTAATTACATTTTATTTAAATGCATTTGTTAAATGTTTTCATTTTGTTGAAATGTATTTTTAGGAAAGATTTTGTACAAATAAGCATCAACACTTGTAAAATGCACTTTCCTCTTGGTCTGGTTTTCAACTCTCCTAGCCCCAAGAATCCTATTTCCAATGACATCCAACACTGTAAAGTTTGCCATTAAGTTCTGTGTATGTTAAATATACGTAGTGTATGTTACAACATTTACTCAAAGTATTTGGAAACTAAGTGAAGGGCAGAAGCAACTGTCTTTGTCAGTCAAAACTAGTCACCACTTCTAAAATAAGCTCCACAAAGGGGGCTTTCCTTTATTCTATAGCTTTCACTGTCAAATTCCACTTGTTGCCTGAGTGAGGCTCTGACTTTACTTTCTCCCTATCTTTGTATTTTGTCCTCTTCTCTGTCTCTCTGAAGCTGGCAGTCGGAGTGGCTCCCCGGGTCGTGTGCTGACGAGTACGGCCCTGAGCACCATGAGCTCAGGAGCCCATAGGGTGCTGGCTGGGTCCAGTGGGGACAAAAACAGACGCAGCCGCATCCCCCGCAGCCAGGGCTGCTCCAGAGACTCTTCCCCCACCCGCCTGTCTGTTGGTAAGTAAACAATTAGTGGTTCATTTTATATGTCTTCCTGCATCAGTTATATAACAACTGCTCAAATGTTATTTGATGGGTTGGTTTAAAAACTCAGCTGTAGACACAAGCAGCTCACACAATCGTCCACATACCCTTGGATCTCAACTTTTTTTTTCCCCCTCCTGCTCCCTGTCCTCATTTCTTCCTGCCCCTGGTACTTCTGTCCTCTAGCTCCTTCCAGCATTAGTTCCATCTACAATGGAGCAAGCAGAGGAGGTAAGGCTCCGACCTCAATCAGACCTTCCTGCTATCCATCTCTTAACCTCTATCTAGTCTCAGCATAATCTCTCATTCTTTATCTCAATCCATCATTCCCACCTTCCCAATCCCTCCATCACATCAAGTCTCTAACTGTATGGCTGTGTTTTATTGTGATGGTTGCACATGATCAGCAGATGTCCATGAATTATGAACTCCTCCCTCTCTTTACTAACCTGTTGTCAGTGGCTGGTTAATGGACCTTCTAGCAGGATCAGCTAAGCTTCATCAGGGTTGGGTAACCCTTTGGTAGGCTGTGATTAACGCTGATTGGCTAGCTAGATGCTGAGGCTGATAAACAGAGCAATGAACGGTGAAGTTGATTGCGATGCTACTGGATGAAAACGGCAAACGCAGATCCTCCCTTCGCCCATCCCTCGATCGCTTAATTCATCGCAGATCATTTCCTTGACCATTCTATGTCTTTGTGTGAGACGCAGCGCGATTGTCTGAGTGCATGTGATTATCAGACAAGTTTGTTTCATTTATATGTGAGTCCTGCAGTCCTCTGCTTCTTTTGGGTGCATCTCATCTAGAGCTGAAAAAAATTGTCAATCAACAGAAAATTAATTATCTGCAACAGTTTTGAGAATCAATTAATCGTTTTAAGCAAATATGCCCAAATTCACTGGTTCTGGCTCCTGAGATGCTAATTTTAGCATTTATTTTTTTTAAATGGTAAACAGAAAACAACAAAGGAGAACCCAAATATATAACTTTTGATGGGTGCTTTCAGTATTTTTGGACATTTTATAGACCAGCTTAAACGATTTGTCATTGACAGGAAAGTAATGTGCAACTATTTTGATAATTGAACTTCTTGTTCTTGCTCTAAAATAACAGAAAATAAGTCAAATCTGTTGAGATGCTCCCTCGGAGTCAGTCGACCTGTACTCGTATTCTCTCGTTTTCTGTCACTTTTGCCTGTTCTGTCTTATTTATGTCTTTATCCATGTAAGGTCCTCTCTCTCTCCTTTGTCACTGCTCATGTTTGTCTTTCTTCTTTGTCTTTTTGTTCTTTATGTACCTTCCCCTTGTCCTTTGTGTTCTTACTACCACTTTTCTTTTCTCCGCTGCTCTTCCTTCCCCTGTTTACTCCTCATCTTTCCCTCTGCTGCGGTGCGGTGTTGTAACCCGGGTGGCGTTAGCTCGGGGCAGTCGTATCCCTCGGCCCAGTATGAGTCAGGGCTGCAGCAGAGAGGCCAGCAGGGAGAGCAGCCGGGACACCAGCCCCATACGCTCCTTCACTCCCCTTGGTGAGTAGCAGTAGTAGCCAGATACCCCAGGAGCGATGACTAGTGGACTCAGAATGACCCCTTCTGAGTCTACTATCGTGACATGGGTCACTCAGAATGACCCATGTCTTACTCAGAATGAATAAGACACCTTTCTTTTATACATGAAGGTAGTTCAAACCAGAGAAACATAGGCTTTTATTTTAATTCAGTGTCTTATTTAAACCAAATTTATAAAAAATCTCAACAGTTTAATAAGTTGAGGGTGTTAGAAAAAACAATCACTTGCATGTTTTTCAGCCTTTCTTTCTACTCTCACACCCTGTTTGATCAGGGTTAGGGTTGCGTGTGTGTTTGTCTCTTTGTGTGTGTGTGTGTGTGTGTGTGTGTGTGTGTGCGCGTGCGAGTGCTAAACTCTGTATTGTATGTGTGTTTTAATCTTGGTTGCAGCAACGCGGAGCTACTCTCGCTCCACTGGAGCTCTACACACACCTGACGCTTTTGGTGCTGCAGGTGAAGGCTGAGTACATCTATTTCTCCGTACCTCACCCACCCACGTCGCCTTAATTTGTGTTCGCTCACCTGTCACTCCTTTTGTTCTCTTGCCAGGCATCTTCTCCTATATTATTTATAAACCTGTTTCTTTTCTTGTCCATCAGCCCCTGTGTGTGTGTGTGTGTGTGTGTGTGTGTCTGTGTGTGTGTGTGTGTGTGTGTTTTTTTTGTTAGTCTGCTCCAGGATGTCGAACCTTCCAGTGGAATAGCATGTTTCCACCCGTTCAGTTGACAACCATTCTGCCAGTTTTACCATTTTTCTTTATTTAGCTCTGCCCCTTTTTTTGGCAAGTACTCCATCATGTTTTGTGTGTTTTCTGTAAATCATACTTTCTCCCCCAGCGGTACCTGCAATGTCACCTAACAAGTCATCACATCAACTTACAGGGTTGGCTCATGGGAAATGTAGTGTGTGTGGGTTGAGAATGGATGATGAGGAGAATGGTGGATCATCAGAGGATCTTTCTATCTGTCTGATTCCGTGCAGGATCCGGTTTTGGCATCAGTCAGTCTAGTCGTCTCTCTTCCTCAGTTAGTGCCATGAGGGTCCTCAACACAGGCTCAGACGTAGAAGAGGCTCTCGCAGATGCTCTGGTATGTAAACACTTAGAACACGTATACATTAAAAACACATAACACTTTGTGTTAACTAACCCCTGGTTCTACCTGCTGTTTAATGCTCTCAGCTGTTGGGAGACATGCGGTCCAAGGTCAGCTTCTTCTCCTGCCTCTTACGTGTGTGTGTGTGTGTGTGTGTGTGTGTGTGTGTGTGTGTGTTCTTTAAAGCAGGGGTATGATTGCATGTTTTCTGCCTGTGCCTGGTATTACTCTGTCTTCACTTTCAGTATAATTTCATCTCCTTTGGATTCCTGTCCTCCACCCACAGAAGAAGCCAGCACGGCGGCGGTACGAAAACTACAGCATGTACTCTGATGATGACGCTAACAGTGATGCATCCAGCGCCTGTTCAGAGAGGTCCTACAGCTCCAGGAACGGAGGAGCCATCCCCACCTACATGAGACAGACTGAAGACGTAGCTGAGGTTGGCGGCAACAGCAGTACAGCAGAAAACTCTTGTGAACCAGATCAGTTATTAGGCCAAACAACAAGTATCAAAAAGACACGTGTGCCAGACAGAAGTGCACACTTTCCAAAACTGATTACAATAACACCTTTTATAGTGCATTTTGTCTTTTATCCAGGCAGTTTTTTCCTCTGCTCAGTGTGTCTTGCCTCCTATGGCATACAGAAAATGCTATACTGCTGATCACATGTTACTCATACATACATATTCAGGGCTCGACATTAACTTTTTGAGGCACTTATCCTTTGGACAAGTATATTACGTTTCACTTGTCCATGCAGAAAAGTCACTTGTCCGGGTAAAGATTTATCATTTTATAATTTTTTTTGTGTGTTTTGCTAATGCAGAATTCGAACAAACCGTTGAAAGCATCCAAACACTATTAACATTAATACAATTCAGTAGAAACAAACGTGTCCCAAGAATAGATTTCCCCTTCAACAAGAAAGAAGGATCTCCAGACTCATAATACAAAGTAATACGTTGCACGGTGCAAGTGGTGACTTGAACTTATATTATATCTAAAATAATTTTGTAGACATAACAATGGATTTTGCCACTAAATGTTTTTTTTCTTTTTCTTTCTACAATTTCACTTTCTACCCGACAAAGGCTGATTTACCAAGGGATCCTTTAAAAGGTGTAGCTGTTTTACAGTTGATTATTACCTGATATTTAATCCGGCAAGTCGCGGAGCTGAGGTTTTACAATAACTGACTGAAAAACGAGCAGCGGAATAGTAACGTTACGAGGCAGAGAGCCAGCCGCTAAATGAGTCAGATTAACTTCATGCTTCATCCACACAGAACACACTGCTATCGCCACGAGTGACATCTGTATTCGGCTCGTTTTCTGTGAACAATGAGGCAACGGGGTAACGTTAAGGCGGAGTTAGCAAGCTAATGTTAGCCAACTAACACCGGCAGGCTGGCTTGCTGGTTCTGCCGTGCTTTTATGCTGCATCGCTTACAGAGAATGTCCTGAACAGCTAGCAGTCCGTCCGACGTTAGCGGTCCGCTGACACACTGCCGCTGGGTCTAACGTTAGCAGTCCGCTGCCCCGGATTGTGGGGAAAAAAATTTATTTGTTTCAAATCGGTAACATAGACGTAATGAGTGGCACATAACATAAAGTAACATGGCATTTTATTTTGTTTTATTTGAGTTTTAACTTGTCCAGTGGGGCAAGTAAATTTCTCTTCCACTTGCCCTACAAAAAAATCCACTTGTCCCGGACAAGCCTTAATGTTGAGCCCTGCATATTGTACATGTACATACTGTTAAGTTCATTACATTTGAAAAACATCCAATTTTGAAGCCTTTTCTGAAGCTAGTTTCTTATCCTTGCACAGATTTTAAGGATTTGCTGAATGAATACAGTGCATCTGCAATGAGCAGACTAAGTTTATGTCCTCAGTGTAGACTTTTGAGGCCATGATTAAGAAGTTAAATTTGGATTTCAGATGATTTTGAGCACTACAACTTTGCAGTGATGAAAATTTGTGCAAGGAATGGAAAACCATGTCACTTCAGTATCAGGCTAAATATTTCTTAATGTCATTACTTCCCTTGTGCCTATATAAAGTCTCAACAGGCCTTTGTGTGTGTGTGTGTGTGTGTGTGTGTGTGTGTGTGTGTGTGTGTGTGTGTATTTGTGTGTGTGTGTATTTGTGGTTCTTGCCAGGTGCTGAACCGTTGTGCCAGTGCCAACTGGTCAGAGAGGAAAGAGGGGCTGTTGGGCCTACAGGCGCTGCTCAAGAACCAACGCACCCTCAGGTCAGCCATAGAACAGGCGGATGTGTTTTCAAAGAATGCATTTATTGTTGATTTTCATCTAACGGTTTGTTTTTCATCTGCAGTCGGGTAGAGTTGAAGAGGCTGTGTGAAATCTTCACTAGGATGTTTGCAGATCCTCACAGTAAGGTATGAGTGCATAGAGCGCAAGTACTCACACTAAGACGCACAACACTCACTCATTTTCTAATATCATGCCAAATAGATTCATAATTCACCCACTTTTATTTTACTTTGGTTTCAAATATTTAGTTTATCCCCACCATTCTTGACAGTACCGGATTCTGCCAAAACAAACACAAGGATCTATTTGTTAATGCATACGGACACATTTTAACACTCAAGGATGTTAAACATTGTCTTTTGAATAAGTTTAGAGATAAATAGGTCAAACTGTATTCTCAGATGTACACACACACATCGATATTTACACTCAAACCTAATCACAGGCATGCAGAGTGTGCAACGGACAGTTTTCTAACGGCATGACAAGCCTGAGTTTGCGTGTGACCTGACACTCTCTCCGCCGTCCTGTGGGATTGCTCTTTCACTGTTCAGCAGCCAAACCGCCGGCTGTGCTCACTGCATTCACTGCCAATCCCTCTCTTTCCCCTTTCTCCCTGCAATCTGAAGCGACGACACTGACCGCGCACACACACGCTAAAAAACGCTCTTGAATATACACACAAATATTTGGGCTGCCAGCTCTTCTCTGACTAACCAGCTGCGTTCCACCCTCTCTAACACTGCTACTGTTTTTTCGGCGTTTTTGAATGCCCGCTGCCTCACACGTCATAAGGTGTGTGAGCTGAACCCTTCCCCCTCGTTTGACGTTTGACGATTTGATGAATTTCAGCGAGACTGCAGCAGGGTGTACGGCACGGCAGAATCCGGTATAAGCTCAGCCTCCTTCAAGGTACTGCATCTCACCATGGATCCCTCTCCTGCCTTCATCTATCTATCCCACACCATCCCCACTTCTTCTTTCTCATCTCCCTTTTTTTCCCCAACGTCTCTGTTTTCTTACCTAGTGTGCACAAAACCTCACGTTTTTTTAAAAGTTGTTGCTTTTATTTATTTGACTCTATTTCCATTTTGCAAATGTTGGATTAAAGGCATGGACTGATTTTGAGTGTACACAGACAAGTTCATTCAGGTTTTCTTTGTCAGGTTGCTAACAGATGTGTCTCTCTCTCCCCCATGCATCCCCTACTCTGGAACTCTCTGTAGAGAGTAAGTTTGGCCAATCAGTGTTAACTGTATTCATACATTGTGTTTGAATAAAATCTCACACACTAACCTACCTCACAAAAGGTTACCTGTAACTGCACTGTGCTGTTGAAATTAACCACTGGCATGTAGGAATGGTGACCCCACACTGTCTGATTGGTGTTTAATTATTGTCAAGTAATAAACTGTCTCATTGTGGTTGTCTTCTAATATTAATACTATTATTATTAATTTGGGTGATTAAAGTTAATTGGTGATTTGAAATGAAGGTGGGCTGCTGCAATGATGAGTGAATAACCACTAACTTTACCATGGGAACTAATGCTACTCTCACATGATACTTCTTCAGCATAACCTTCATGTATCCTGTAATGACACTGTAAACGCAGGACTACTTGTATGCATGCATATGTGCATGAAATGTGAATATTTGAGTGACTGAGTCACTGTCACTCAAACTGTGTGTGTGTGTGTGTGTGTGTGTGTGTGTGTGTGTAGGTGTTCAGTATGTTCCTGGAGACACTGGTAGATTTCATCCAGGTCCATAAGGAAGATCTGCAGGACTGGTTGTTTGTCCTGCTCACACAGCTGCTGAAGAAGATGGGAGCTGACCTGCTGGGCTCGGTACAGGCCAAAGTTCAGAGAGCCCTGGATGTCACACGGTGGGTGTCGTGCTTTCACAGTACAGACTGACGTTAGGACATTTGATTTGTTATATATAAAAGAATAAATAGACTTCCTAGGATCAATGCTGCCTTCTCTGTCTTGTGTTTTTACACATACACAAAGAGAAAAGATAGCACAAATTATTGTTTACCTCTGACTCTTTTGGTAACACAATTTATTTTTTTATTTTTTTTTTTAAATAGAGAGTCTTTCCCCAATGACCTCCAGTTTACTATTCTCATGAGGTTCACTGTGGACCAGACACAGACGCCCAACCTCAAGGTAAATGACACGTGTGTGGGGGTGTGGGTGGGTGTGATATTGTCTTCCTTGTGTTTTGCTGGTAGATGCATGTTCAAAATGCTGCACTATTGTTGCAAGCGTGTCTCACGTTTCAATGCTAGCTTTCTAGCTAGCTTAATTTCTGCTAGCATGCAGATTGAGTCTTTTGGGGGGGGGATGAACATAAGGCTGGAAACTCAACAAAACTGTGTAACCATGGTAACCGCTGTACTGATATGACCTCATGCCTGCCCAAAACCCTAAAATCCTGCCCTGTGATTGGATAATGATTGATCTAGCCTCTCCACTGGCTTTTTGCTCTGCTACAGTGTGGGCACTCCCTTCAAGCTTTCCTCCTCTAACTCCTTATTCATCCTCTCGTACTTTCCTCCTCACTAACCCTTCTGTTAGAGCAGCTTCTCGCCTCACCAGTATCACCTAGCCTCCCATTCCTTACCTTCCCCTCAAATTCTTTTACTTCATTTCTCACTCCTTGCTCTTCTCACCCCTTTATCTCTCTGTCTTTCTGCCCAATATTTGACCCCATTCTCGCGACTTTTTCATTCCTTATTAGTCTTTCTTTTCTTCCAACTAGGCTTGGGCAATGAAAGATATTATCAGCATCACAATTTTACCCGTCCACCGCAATATACATTTCCTCAAGATTATTTTTGCTCTTCATTTGACTCTACATTATTTCACTGCTGTTTCAACACCTCTAGCATTTAAGAGAAAATTAAACTCTCAATGATCAAAAAACATTGTTCTCAGACTCTGTTAGTTCATAGCGTGACATTTCAGCTCACATCACAGACTAGGAGAGGGCAATATGTCAAACACAGACAGTAGAAATATGTTTGTGGAGGATCTTGCAAATCAATGACTACGTTTACAGGCACATAATATTCCAGTTCTTGCCCTTATTCCGAAAAAGACAATATTATGACTAAGCTGTTTACATGGCTAATGAACCACTGTTTTTTGTTGATTAACTCGGCATCACAGCTCTTTGCTGTCATCATTTAGCTTAAACAATTACATTGTGTATTGCCCGATTTTCAGAATAATATCGTCATAAAATTTCAGTATTGCCCAAGCCTACTTTTCACATCTTTTTTCTCCTCTTAAACTCTTCTTCTACACCTCCCTCCCTCCGCTTCCTTTTCCTCTTTTGTCTCCCCTTGCCCTCCCCTGTCCTCGTCACCCTTGCTCTCTCCGTTGATTGACGCGGTGCTTCTCCTCTTTCTCTCTGAAGCCTGTACGGAGCTCGTGTTGCGGGCGAGGGCGAGGCAGGGGAGGGTCCGGGGTAAAATTGTTCCCCCCCAGAGCGCGGCGCCATGCCTGCTCTCTAGACGAGCAGGCCGCAGCCTGGAGCCAGTCCTCCCAGGTCAGTGCGCTCCGGGGGGAGCAATTATATGGCGCGTACGATAAGTGATTTGGAGGACGTTTCTGGTCCTTGAGGTGCATATGGAGAGAGATGGAGGGAAATCAGGGCAGGAGTCAGTAGTTGTGGCATTTCGGATTCTGCGGTGAATGTTTTGCATCTATTGGTTCCTTTATTTTGTCATTTGTCATCGCTTTTCTTTTTGATTGATTTTGTTTTCCCACATTATAAAGCATGACTACGAATGCACTTTTATCTTCTCTCACTGATTTATCAGATCATTTGATTTTCAGACCTGCAAGAGATGCACATCTGCTGCGGTTGTACATGTTGACTGTAAACGTTGGTGGTCACTTTTTTATGCGTGTGATTGCAGTTTTGTAATTACTGTATTTGTGTTTTTGCAGGTGACTATTGGCCATGCAGTTTCTTTGTTAACAATCAACTTACTAATGATTTTGTTTAAATGCACATTTTTGTATTGCAGGTGAAGGTGGCCATTCTGAAGTATATTGAGACGCTGACGCTACAGATGGAAGCTCCAGACTTTGTGAACTCCAGTGAGACTCGGCTGGCCATCTCCCGCATAATCACCTGGACGACTGAACCCAAGAGCTCTGACGTCAGAAAGGTACTGACACACAAACCTCCACTAGCTCAAAGCACTATTATTTAACATTATCTAATGTTATTGGAAGGAATTGCCACACACTTTGATCCATTAACACACACACACACACACACACACACACACACACACACACATACACAGACACACACACACACACACACACACACACACACACACACTCACACACAGGAAAGACCGTAGAGATTCAAAGTCTTTTTAACTGAGAGAGATGTGTTTTGTGTGTTACAGGCAGCCCAGTCGGTGCTAATCTCACTGTTTCAGCTCAACACTCCAGAGTTCACCATGCTGCTGGCAGCTCTGCCCAAAACCTTTCAGGACGGAGCCACCAAGCTGCTTCAAAACCATCTGAAGAACACTGGCAACGCTGCACAGGTAACAAAGGCAGTGTTTCAGACACACATGATATAGTGTAACATTAATGGCATAATTTCTAACTTAACTTCCTCAGGCACCAATCGGCAGCCCTCTGACGCGCCACACCCCCCGATCTCCAGCAAGCTGGTCCAGCCCGGTCACATCCCCCACCAACACCTCCCAGAACACCCCATCACCAAGGTAACACACACACACACACACTTGGAAAAATCCATCTCATAATCAGTGACATATTAGCATGAACACAGGACAAGATGTACACAGTAGAAAAGATTGAAGTCTACAAATGTTTATATGAATTAAACCACATTTAGTTTTAGTAGAGACAGTATGGCTCAATGCGCTTCTTCTTCTCCTTTGTTTTTAGTTCACAGTGTAAAAGAAATAGTCTGACAATATATGATCAATACTGTTTTGTTTTTGTGTTATTTATTTATGTAATTATAAACATTTTGGTAGTCCAAAGACACCCCCCCCACTTGTCCCATTTATCTCAACCACATGTTTGCCAAATGTGTAGTAGAAAAACAAACCATCGTAATACCATCTGAAATATGTATCATACGTGAGGTATAACCATACCAAGGGTGATATTTAGCAGGACCGGTTGATGACTCACTACAGCTGGAATTGTTTGTGTGCAGTGCATTTGACTACGACACAGAGAACATGAACTCAGAAGACATCTACAGCTCACTGAAAGGCGTCACCGAGGCGATCCAGAACTTTAGCGTCCGCAGCCAAGAGGATATGAATGAACCAGTCCACCGGCGGGAGGGAGAGGAGGTCAGTAGAGCAGACGGATGGATGCTGTATGTGTTGATGCAAGTGTACACCAGTATGTGTATATCCGCATATGGAACTATTAGAGCTGTACTGTTTCTTCTGTAAAATATTATTGTGAAGGAAATTAGTTTTTTTACCAAGGCGTGATAACATGACTTTGAACAAGTTCATTTAGTTTAGTTTATAAGAAGAGTTCTAAATTCTTTTTTGATTATTTAACAAAAAATATGTAAACACAATCTGACAAGTATTTCATGCTAACTTTTGATCTGTGACCGTTTTGGCTGCTCGAAAACAGTAATTGGTTTTGATGCAGTCTTGTTTAGCCTTACAGCATGTTTCCCAAGACTTGCAGAGGTCTAAACACATACTATATGTGACCCTGACATCTGATCTGTTCACCACTCCCCTCCAGCGTGAGAACTGATGGTCATACAGTGCTCAGCATAAGTGAATACACCCATGCTAAAGTTGACTAAAAAGAGGAATAAAAAAAAAAATAAAAAATGATGATGTGGGGCTATTTTAATTCCAAAGGCCAAGGGAACTTTATCAGGATGCATAGTATCCTGGATTCATGAAATAACTGGCCTTTAAAAATAAAAATCTGCCTGCCTCTATGGGAATTTAACATAGGGGTGTACTTACTTATGCCCCCTGTATTTTAAGGAAGAACATTTATTTATTTACGATACATTATTCATTCACAAAGAAAATTGGTGTCCTTAAAGTTTGGATTTTTCCTCATTTTTTTTAATTAAGTCATTAAGATCAATTTCCCAAAAAATATTTTTTATTCCTCTTTTTAGTCAACTTTAGCATGGGTGTATTCACTTATGCTGAGCACTGTACATTAAGTGTTTATGGGACTGATTACCGTAAACTTAATCCTCTACAGCTACTGATAAAATAATGAGCATTTTTTGTTATGTTCCCAGAATTTTCTCAACAAGAACCTCACCTTTTAATATTTCCACAAGTGGTTATTTTGATACTGCTTGTTCAGTCCAAATTTAAATGTATGACTTCAGATGACATGCCAGGTCTTTTTGCGGTCCCTCCCAACAACATGGTGTACTCTAGTACAGAGGTGTGACCTTCTGACATTTTCCCCATGAGATGCAACTGAAATCTTACCAGCCCACATGTCCTCAGCCTGCCAATCACATCACACCTGACTCATTAAACCACCACTCAAGATAGTGGCATTTAGTGGTTTGAGTGTAAATATACACAGAAACAAGAGCACCTTGACCCTCTTCACCCTGCTCCATTTGTCACCTGGTGTGTCAGCCTTCTCAAGTTCCAACACTGGCTTGCTTTTATCACATCTAGGGAACTACATGTACTTACATACTTACGTACGTACTACATACAAAAGAAATGTTACCAACATTTTACTGATCATGTACCTTGAAGTGATCCAGATGAATAGATCTGGAAAGTGAAACGTGTGAAATAGTGTGCGTTTCCTTTGTTTTGACCAGTATCTGCACCTGCTGAAACAGCGTACAGCCCAGCATTTTAGGATATTTGTACACCTAACCTTTTTAGGGCATGTCAAAGGGATTCTGGTGTGTTCACTTGTTTGGTTTATTTAGTCTCTTGTGAAAGCTGTCATTTTAACTCTGCTGTGGACTTAACAACTGGACTGAGACTGCTTTAAAAGTTGGGTCTGGTTCCAAGCCTCTGGTTCAGTTTGTTTTTGGTGTAAAAGCAAATTAGACCAACTACACAGGATTCTGTGGTAGTCAAGTAATCTCCCAAGTAGGGCTGTAACGGTATGAAAATTTAACCTCACAGTTATAGTGACCAAAATGATCACGGTTTTCAATATGTTCAGAAAGCACTGATAGGCCTACACAAGCTGAAATAGGTTCACACATATCCATAACGGAGCAAACAGTGTAATACACCTTTAATAGCTAAGCACGTGGCTCCACAGCGCTAGTCTGTTTACTAGTGATTGCATGTTGCTAGCAAATTGCGATAACACAACCTGAATATCAACTTGTGGCTGCACAAGTAATATTAAACAATCTGCACATCTATCAGCTATGCAATAAGAAACACAGCAACAGCAATATTATCAATGCGATAATATATCTCTCTCTCTCTCTCTCTCCAAATAAATGTCATGTCGTAACACGGTCAAAACTTAATCCACATCGTAGCAGAACACTTATTGAAATATGAATAAACGTAGCTTAAACGTTTACACAGATAACGAGGCAGTAAAACCCATGACAGTTTAGCAAGCTACAGAATAGTTTTAACTTACGTTCTGGGCTACACACACATCACTTCAACAAGTCCGAGAACTGGAAAGGAATGATAAAGAAAAAAGTCTGTTTACAGCTGCTGTTCTGTCCCATTTCTCCTGTCTGAGCGCCAGTGATTGGCAGGAGATCAAAGCGATGACTCTCGTCAATGATTGGTCAATCTCAGGAGGGAGATCAAGTGTTACTATGGGCTTTTTTACACGGCTGATAAATGTCCTGAGCGCTGTCATCTCTTCCTCACGCCATGATTCCAACTTCAAGAAACGCACTGTAGGCTACGCAATGCGCCCGCGCGGCAACTTCAGGAGACTCTGATGTAGCTGGGAACGCGGTTTCCACACCGTGGTAATCCACCGTGATATTTTAAATGAAAACGATAATTGTTATATTCAACATTTTTACCGTGGTTTACCGTTACACGGGTAATCGTTACATCCCTACTCCCAAGCAATCAATATGAATATGCAAGATAGGGCTGCACGATTATGGCCAAATTGATAATCACGATTATATATATATATATATATATATATATATATATATATATATATATTTTTTTTTCCTTCATTAGTAGTAGAGACAGTGGATAGATATGAAAGGGGGAGAGAGATGGGGGACGACACGCAGCAAAGGGCAGCAGGTCGGATTCAAACCTGCGCCGCTACAGGACCCAGCCAACATGAGGCGAACACTCCCACTGGGCGAGCCAGAGGCTGCCCCTATTTTGATCAATATTGAGATCACGATTATTCAGTGATTTCTAGGGACAAAATATTTTAATTGCACTTTCACATTTAACGGTGCACTGCTTTCCATCCATGTTGAGCTACAATCCTGCTAATGTACAAATATTTTGCATCAAATTAAGACTGGTCCTTATTGACAGTGCATCTGAAGCAAGCAACATATAAATACAATTTGACCAAAACTCTACCCAAAATTAAATCAGCAGAGCACTGCTTTCACTTCACTGCCTCATTAAAACAAGGTTATGCTTCTACTCTGGATTGCAGCTGCAACAGTCAGGAACGTTTTTCACAGACTGCCGCTGCAGGGTCCGCGCAAAAACATCTCAAATGGCCCCTGGTCGCTGGCTGTCAGTCTACGAAGCGCTTAATTCAATATGCAGCGGTGTTTACTATGAGCGGAGCACGCATTTTAAGTATCAATATTGCAGGCAATAATGTTCATTTAATTGTGGGAAGCCCAAATCGTGATCACGATTAAAATTAGATTAATTGTGCAGCCATAATGCAAGATCACTTTGTAACTGTGGTATGTATGTATGTCAGCATGTGAGTGCAGGGATTTTTAGCAAGGAGATAAAACATCGATACTGTGTTGTCCTACTTTCAGTTTCTGTTAGCAGTTACTATGCGTGTAGTGCTGATAATGCAGGATGACAGTCATGGAATTTGTCTGATGTATGAGTTACCTTTTTACTCCTTTACTTTGGTTTGATTGGTAGAAATAAAAGATAATTATGTTATCTCATTTTATTTGGTGTGAACTAAAATCCAGCTGTGAAAGTGACCTGAAAGTCCAAGCCGCTTACATTTTTTTTATCACATCTCTGCAGGGGGACAGCGGGACAGACGGCAGAGTGTCAGACTTTATGGACGGAGGTCGCATGGCTCTGGACAACAAGACGTCCCTCCTCAACACCCCCCTTCTGTCCTCCAGCCCCCGAGGGGCCCGCGATCACTTATCGGACTCTCCCTTTAAACACAGCCGCAAAGACACCAGCATGGATGACTCTGAGCTTCTCACAGATGGTAAACAAACCCATTCTATAAGAAAAACGCAGACACACTGCACCACACAAAACAAATTATATGATAATTTTTTTTCTTGTCTATTGTCGCTTAACAGACAGCAGCCTGGACCAATCGGAGCTAGTGGCAGAGCTGCTGAAAGAGTTGTCCAATCACAACGAGCGCATTGAGGAGAGGAAGGCAGCGCTGTGCGAACTGCTGAAGCTGATTCGCGAGAACACCCTGCAGGTGTGGGACGAACATTTCAAGACCATCCTGCTGCTGCTGCTGGAAACGATGGGTGACAGAGAGGTACACACATTCGCTACATTTCAGTGACAACACTGTGCAAATAGGCCAAGCTGAACTCCTTTCCTTTAAACTTCTAAAATCATTGTTATTCTCCCAGCATGTGATCCGAACGCTGGCTCTGCGGGTGCTGAGGGAGATTCTCGGCAAGCAGCCCTGGAGGTTCAAAAACTACGCAGAGCTCACCATCATGAAGGCCCTGGAGGCTCACAAAGACCCCCACAAGGAGGTACGTGTACTCAAACACGTAAATTAGTTATCTTGAAAAGAGTTTTTATCATGAGGACTTCAGAGAGCGTGAAGAGATGGTCCGAAGGTTGTGTTTCAGTTTATTTGTGGACGATCAAAGTGTTACGTAGAATAAAAACAGGTACACATCTGCAACATGATTATGAAATGTAATTTTTACCCATTTCAGATGAAAAGATCAAATTAACACAGATTACATACTTAGGGTGAAGTTATTGTTTTACAGCATCAGTACTGATGGTGTGTGTGTGTGTGTGTGTTCCTGCAGGTGGTACGAGCAGCAGAGGAGACGGCAGCCATGTTAGCATTGTCCATCAGTCCAGACCAGTGCGTCAAGGTGTTGTGTCCCATTATCCAGTCAGCTGATTACCCCATCAACCTGGCTGCCATTAAGATGCAGACCAAAGTGGTGGAGAGGGTTCCCCGCGAGGGCCTGATGAGCCTGCTGCCTGAGATAGTGCCAGGACTCATACAGGTAACACACATATCATATATTTGAACACGTAATGTTCCAGCACTTTTAGAAATAAAATGTTGGATGTATTAATCATGAAAAGTAGGAGGAATTGTTCTTTTTATTTTATGCTGCAAGTGTTACTGTTTAAACAATGGTTCTTAGTTATTCTAGATCTTTGTAGTTTGTAAAATGAATACACACACACCATCCACACATTCATACATGTATACTTTCTCTGACTCCTTGTTTTGAACAAAGTGCCCTGCAGGTTTTCTAATCTATTTTATCTTGTTGAACAGGGATACGACAACTCTGAGAGCAGTGTAAGGAAAGCGTGTGTCTTCTGCTTGGTGGCCATTTACGCAGTGATCGGAGAGGATCTCAAACCGCACCTCAGCCAACTCTCCAGCAGCAAGGTAAGCATATGTCTGTACACACCAAGTTATGGCGTCTCAACAGGTTGAAATCTGGCATCTTAAGATACTTTTGAACGCGTTTTGAACATAAATGGGAGCAAACACCTTTTCTGTGTGTTAGTGGGTGACCAGTGTGGTCTTTTTGTTGTATTTTTATGCAATATCATATAGGGCTGCAACTAACAGTTATTTTAATTGTCAATTGTTTTCTCGATTAATCAATTAGTTGTTTGGTTTATGAAATAACAATAGACCAGAAAATGGTGAAAAATGTCTATCAGTGTTTTCCAAAGCCCAATATGACATCCTTGAATGTCTTTTTTTTGTCCACAACTCAAAAAAATAATCCGTTTACTGTAATAGAGAAGTAAAAATACCAGTAAATAGTCATATTTAAGAAGCTGGAATCAGAGATTTTTTTTCTTCTAAAATGACTCAAGCCGTTAATTTTAGTAATGAGTCTTTTTTAATTCCATCTATTAATTATCCATCTTTCTCTTTGGAAACTAATATTTGAAAAGATTGTAGCCAACAGGCTTGCAATATAGATTTTCACCTGAGTAATACACCTTGTATAACTTCCTTGCAACCCAAATGGCTAGTGAATGTTCAAATTTTACCAGCCACTCAATAGATTACTATTGTTCTTTTGACCGGTGATTTAATCAAATCTACCAGCCACATGCATATTTTACCAGCATTTGGCTGATGGATGGTGCTAATTTTGTACCCTGTCTCTAAGTGTTCATGGTATAACTTCCTTGCAACCCCTAGAGACACATGCATTTACATATCTATCCTCTGTCTGTTTCTCCGTCCGCAGCTGAAGCTGTTGAATCTGTACATTAAGCGTGCCCAGTCTGGCTCCGGCGGCAGTGAACCCCCATCTGAGGGCCTATAGGAGACACAACGCCCTCCCACAGGGCAACCACAGAACTGCAACTCTGCCCACCAAACGTAAACGAGAGATCATGAGCTCACACCCACACAGACCAAGAACAAAACACATCCTAAGAACATTTCACAGGAGCAAACTGCTTCACACGTACCTGCACTCTGGCCAGAAGAGAGACACACACACACACACACACACACACACACACACTCCTCATACATTTCCTGTCCCACTACAAGATGGTAGTTGTGGTGCAGAAGACAGGAGTGTTGTAGTTGCCCTGACCATCGCTGAGGATCCACCCTGATCACAGACTGAACTGAACCCTCAAATTTGGATTAAACATAAACAGATAACACACATTCAGTCACACCCAGGTTTGTCACTAATCACAAGGATGAAGATATGAAATGTCCGTCCTCTATCCCCAACACTACAGTATCCCTTTGAATAACATCTTGATGTCAACAGGAAGTGGTGCGTCTGCATGGTTCTCATTTTTAACGGGGTAAGGTTCATAGAACAGGGCTGAGACGAACGAATGGTACCGTCTTGTGTCTTTCTTAAACAGTGAGCAACTAGGGCCAGGTAGACAGGAATGTAAATTTACATTTTGTCAAGGTTTGGATTTATTTTACGCAATGAGGTTTTACTGCAGCGGGATTTTTTCTTTTTTAGTTTTTATGTCCAAGTTTTTTCTCTCTCACACACACATCAACACACTTTCTCTCTTTCAAAAAGGTGCTGATTAGCCTAAAGGGTACAACCAACCGACCGTGCACAGCACTAATGGGACACAGTGGGTCATGCCTGCTCATAGCGAATACAGTACACAGGCAGATTCCAAAGTATAGGAGGTGTTATGTGCTTGGCTATGCATGAGACTAAATTTTAAAAAGAAGTTTTTATTGGAGCCCTATCGACGGTCAGAATAGTGTGACTGGGGTTTTAAGTTAATGTGAACAATGTCCGCCCCCTTTCAGAAAAATTCATGGTGTCCTCCCTTTCTCCCAGCTCATCTTAGATCAGTCCACTTCTGGGCAACATGGGAAGGAAGACGGGTGCGTGCTGCTTACCACATGAAGTATGGCAGGACGTGGCTTATTATCACATAGTGGATATGTATCTATATATGATATTAAAATGGGATATTCAATAATAACAGTGTCATTTAGGAGAGTTCGCCCAGAGGGGTGCGCATGTGTGCCCATCCTTGTTTTTATTTTCTCTCTCTCTCTCTCTGTTGCGCTAGCCGTAGTCTCTCTCTCTCACTTATTTTTTATCAGCTGAGAAATTTGTAGAAATGTATCATTTACACTTCTGAAAAAAATCGTCATGTCACCCTTTTCTCTTCTTCATTGTGTCTTTCTTTCCTTCCTCTTGTAACATTCTAGTTTTCACTGTTGTGTTTCCTCCGTGCGTTTACAAAGCTGTGCTTACATTACAATAAAGAACTTGTACAGACCATGATAAGCCCTGCCTCTTGATTTGTGCAGTGGTAAAAGGGTGAATAGAAATGTTAATGATTTATTAAACATTTTTTCTGATTGCAGTACTGCCTGTGCAATTCAACACTGAAGACCCAGGATCAATGGTAAACCACCTCCAGTATATCTTTTTAAAGATCCACTATCTCTAGCTGTACCTTCAACCAAGAGATCCTGACATTTAAAAGGTGTATGATTAGTTACTGAAGAAAAGCTGCAACAATGCCTCCGTCCTTTTTGGAGTAACTTATATCTTATATCACAGCTGATGATAAACGGAATAAGATTGTTGTGGGATTTGTTATTGTGAAATACAGAATACATTTCCCTCTTTAGGCAGATAAAAATCCTTCAAATGAAACTGACAAAGAAAAATGCCTCATTGGTTATACTGCTCAGAACTCATGTCTAACCTGTGATAAAAGTACACTTTTATTCATTTTAATATTTTTATTATTTTCATCTGCAGGAAAATGTGCACAGCAGTTAATAAAGTGGATTAACCCAGACGTGGTGTAAAATACAACATCCATGTCTTATGCAACATAGCTATTTGTGAAACTGGTGCTGAATTTCATGTATGCATCTGTTATCTGGGCTGTAAATGTAGGTGCTCCTATAGAGGATCTCAGATACAGCATCAGCCTGCAGTCACCTAACTGCCAAGTCCCAGTTAATGTGTTGTCATGCCTCAAAAAAGTATCCCTAAGTACAGTTATAGGATACTTGTACTTGAGTATTTGCATTGTATGTTACTTTATACTTCTACTGTACAATTCAGAGAAAATACTTTACAGATTCAATGCAAAACATGAAGTGTATCTATAAAGTGTGTGTGTGTGTGTGTGTGTGTGTGTGTGTGTGTGTGTTAAGCGCATATCTCTCGAACCGTTAGTCCGATGGATTTCAATCTTGACAGGTGTCTTGTTAAGTGCAGTGCATATATAGGTAAAATAAGCACACATTGGCTTTTGCCGCTGGTCACTCCCCCTCTCACACTGCATGCAAACACTGACTGAGCACCTGTTTGTGTCGTGACTCACTCGGATCTTTCACATACTACACTCTCTCTCTCTCTCTCTCTCTGTCTCTCTGTCTCTGTCTCTCTCTCTCTGCGCGAGCGCGCACACCCAGGTTCTGGTGGTTGATGATCGCAGATATGTGCTGTTTAGCTCTCATAATGGGCCAGGTGGGTAGCGTGCCATGATGTTAATGTCTGATTACTCCACATTTTCATTGTGATATTTTGTGATTACATTCTGAATCTGCAACGTTCTGTGTCAGGTAAATCAGTAAGTTAGTAGTAGGCTGAATAGATGAATTCTATAAGCAGCAATACCACAGGCCAAGTAATCGCCCGTTCCAAACAGGCACATTTTCAACCGGCACTGCCCTAGTAAAATATAATGCACGTTAAATAAAATGCATGTTATAAAGTACTTAAAATGAAAATGAACTCCCCCTCGACCAGCTGCAACAGAAACATGCTGCTTACACATTACGAATTAATAACAATAATTATTAAAAAAATATATCTTTACTGTGTTTTGCACTGAAGTCTGACTATTGTGTGTCGACGTCCATGTCCTGAATTGTGTGCGAGGTCAAACAGGGGGACAGTAATTAGAGGCGGGTCTTCTCCCATGAGCCAAAATAGCGCGTGTACCCCGCTCGGAAAAACTTGCCACCCAGAGACTTGACCGCGCGCCACTTCCAGGGTCCGACCTGTGGATAATTATTGACTAGACAAGCCTGCAACCGACTTCTGTGGTGCAAACTCCTCTTCAACACTGAAAATGAAACAGACATGAGTTCCTGTTTGGACCTCCTCGGTACCGGTCTGAGTCGTGTTTATTTTGAGTGAGACGTACTGAAGCGAGAGCTGTTTGTGGGACACGATGTTGTTCTGGCAGCCCTACACTGAAAACTTCCGAGCCCCCGTACAGAGACACGGCGGCAGCAGTTACACACGGTATGAACCTCGTGAAGCTAAAAGTGAAATGTTTATTTTGTTTATACCTGTCTGAGTTATCTAATGTATGTTAATAAATAACTTTTTGGTTTCTTTCACGTCAGGCAATCTGGGCACAATGCGTCCTGTCACTGAGTGTGTGGGCCTACATGACATGTTTCTGTGTGGAACCTTCTTATATACTGTCTATGTGTGGAACAGACGGTTGCATATATCTACAGAAATACTCAAACAGTTATTTTAAATGTCGATTGTTTTCTTGATTAATCATTAGTTGTTTGGTTTATGAAATAACAATAGACCAGAAAATGGTGAAAAATGTCTATCAGTGTTTTCCAAAGCCCAATATGACATCCTTGAATGTCTTTTTTGTCCACAACTCAAAAATAATCAGTTTACTGTAATAGATAAGTAAATATACCAGTAAATAGTCATATTTAGGAAGCTGGAATCAGAGATTTTGTTCTAAAATGACTCAAGCCGTTAATTTTAGTAATGAGTCTTTTTTTAATTCCATCTATTAATTATCTATCTTTCTCTTTGGAAACTAATATTTGAAAAGATTGTAGCCAACAGGCTTGCAATATAGATTTTCACCTGAGTAATACACCTTGTATAACTTCCTTGCAACCCAAATGGCTAGTGAATGTTCAAATTTTACCAGCCACTCAATAGATTACTATTGTTCTTTTGACCGGTGATTTAATCAAATCTACCAGCCACATGCATATTTTACCAGTATTTGGCTGATGGATGGTGCTAATTTTGTACCCTGTCTCTAAGTGTTCATCTTTGTTGACAGTAGTATGCATTATACTTTTTGGGAGGCAGAGCGCAAGTACAGTTGGACACAATGACGGAAGCTCGGAGGCCTCTGATTGGCTAACCCCCTGCGCTGGGCACAGAATGTGGCCTCTGATTGGCTGATCGCCGTCCTGGTATCCTTCCTGAGGCTGGCGGTGGCTTCCCTGCAGGCTTCACACAGACCGTCAGTCTGTATTCCAAGGGAGCCATGTTGATGCCTGGTTTTGTGTCAATCGCTGCACTTTGGATGGTTAAAGGACTGCGTCTCAAGGACCGGGAGCCGTAGCGGTGATTCCAGCTCCGCGATGAGAAGAGAAGAGTGGGTTGAGATGGTACAGGGAGCACCAGAGGAGAGCTTCTCTTAGGTCACCGGACATTACACGGTTTATTCAAGCAAGTGAAGTTGATGCTAGCCTGTTAGCCTGATAGCTAGGTAGCAACAGCTGTGCGGACGCTGCGTGGGATGCGGTGTGTGGACTAAAACAAATTCTCTGCTTGTTACATTTTGTCGGGCTAACGTAAGATATACTGCTTGACGACTTGGGTTGACGTTAACAACGGGGCGACTGGATTAATGCTATCTTGCTTTTGCCGTTGTGAAGCTAGCTAGCTGTTAGCTCACGTTAGCATACTGACAATCAGCTCGCATTTTCAGTCGCGAATAGCATCTGCTAGCTGAGTGGACCCTAACTTATCGTTACTTTCTGACAGTCTACCAGTTGTGGAGCGCCGTGTTGCGTGACAAAAAGACCACCGAAAAGCCCAAGTGGAGATATGGCGATACATCCGGTCTCTGTGGAAAGCTACCGATTCGCTTGTCCAGCTCGCCAAGGAGCGGCTAGCGGACTAGCATAACTTTCCTCTCTCGGTGTCACTAAGAAGCTGTAGAGCCCACTTCCTCGCTAGCCAACCTCTCGTACCTGAAGCAAGCTGGCGGCCCTCCGAGTAGAAGCCGAGGACAAGGAGCTGGGGCCGATGGCCTGGGTGCTGAAGATGGACGACGCCTCCATAGAGTCGGGGCTGGTGCACGACTTCGATGCCAGCCTGTCCGGCATCGGGCAGGAGCTGGGGGCTGGAGCCTACAGCATGAGGTTAGAGACGGAGTCAACATCAACATGCCAACCCCAGCTTCCTAACAGTAGTGGGTCGACAGATAGAGAGAACAAGATACACTCTGTCTGGAAGTGTTACCATTGCACCCCCCATGCTTGTGTGTGTTATTCCCTTTCTACTGAGTGCATGGCATCTCTTTGTTTTGAGATTTGGATAAGGGCAGTCATTGCAGGGTGCCATACAAAGATTAATTTTTCTAAACACACGCACAAAAACAGTAAAAGGACACGTGTTATAATATGTGGGGGGCAAATGCATTTGTCAGTCCATGCTGTTGCTCAAATTATGTGTGCGTTACCATAAAGAGACCTCAACACAGAGGAAGTCTGCAGGAAAGGCCTTGTTTTGGCCCCTCAGACTGGCAGAGCTATCAGAACAGAGCTATGGCTTTGTTTCTAAAGACAAGTTGTGTGTGGAAAACAAAAGGTTGTACTTTATGTACAAAGTGATTGATCTGATTTGAGTATTTTTGAATTAGAAAAGCTCCTAAAATTGACTTGGAGGTGTAAGTGGCAGAAGCTTCAGCACTTTCTTCCTCTCTCTTGCAGCTTAAGAAGGACCTGACCGTCCTGGGCTTTTCCTAACTTCTAACAACATGAAAGCTTTGTCAGATTCTTTAACATTGAACAAAACAGTCTCACCACAAGGTTCACGATTAAGTTGCTGCTTTAGAGCTTTTGATCCTATCACACAATCATCCTCAGCATCAGAGTCTGTCCAGATGTCATTGAATTTTAGATGTTCAAAACATTTCTATTACCCAAACTATAGTTTTGAAAAAAGGCTGTTTTGCTATCACTATACAGGTCTTTTATTGAAACAAAATCTAATCTAAAATTTGCACGATACCAAGCTCCAGTAATCACCCACAGTCTTCAATCCCCAAATGGAATACATGCAGCCCTCTCATCTTCCATGTTAATTGAATGACTTGTCAACATACCACCAGTTCCAGGTCACATAGGTGATTTCTCCCCAAATGTTGCATCTTATGAATCAGGAAAACGCTGATTAGTCAGCACTACTTGTCGATAATGTGTCTGTTAAGGATGGATATGTTTCTTGTATCTTTCTTTCTTAAATGGTTTAATAAGAAGGAATGTGTTGGCATCGAAGGGGCAATGTTGTAAACCACCTGTTAAATTAGTAACTTGCGGTATGTGTGCACTGAATTATGTAATAGGTTATGGGAGGTGATGACATTTATGTGCATAAGTCAAGAAGCTCCCAGGACCTGCATGTCTTATCAGCTGCCCCCTCGGCCATCTGCTTTTAGTGTGCATCCAGCCGGGTGTGACGTAGGTATGTGTCAGTCTCTTATGACGGTAAGCTAGTTTGCCATTTACTCAAGCGACGGGTTGCATGTAAGTGAATACGTGAAAACGGAGCGTGTGTGGGGTGTCAGTGGCTGCTGGAGTAGTGCTATCTGTGGTGTTGGGGTGGGTTTCGGCGGGGCATGTTTGGAGTCAGCAGTTAGAAGGAACAGAATGTGTCCGTGTGTATCAGTGAAACCAGCTCCTCATATTTCAGGAAGAAAATGTAGTTTCCTGGGCAGCAGGGCTGTGGCACCCAGGTTGGCACCCACTCTGCAGAGAAAACACAGCAGCAAGTGATTCAGCGAGAGATATGATTTGAGACTGAATAAATCTAGCAGGTTTCTGTTTGGAAGACTTTGTTGTTTAGGAGGAAGGTGCTTCAGGAATGTCTTTTAAATTGTCAAGTGTTTTGTTTTTTTTGGCTCTGGTTTAGAGCAGCATCATGACTTGCCAAAAGTTTTTTCAGGTAATGAGATGTTATGATATGCTTTTTTTTTTTGTGCATGGATCTTTTTCTGCACAGCCCCTGACATCAACACACACCCAGTTCACTGTGCACCAGTTGACACTCTTGCAGCATTTGTCAGGGTGAGCTGAGGACAGGTTGGTTGTCTAGATTGGCTGCCAAGTGTGAGAGAGAGAGAGAGTGCATGTCAGCAGCTCAGGCTATCTCTGGGTGTTTTTGTTCATTTATCCTGCTTCTGTCTCATGCATACATAATAAGAGAGCCATTTGATCGATGGAGAGCCCCTTCTTCTAAAATAAGCCAATGCATTTAATAATTCCACACTATGAGGAGGTAAAGTATGGTCATGCCAAAAGTAAAGCGTGCAACAGTTTAAATGGCAGAACTAATTTGATGTATTTTTTAGAGATAACTGCAAAAATACCTGGAGGTCACAGTGATAGGTTTCCATCAGTATGGTATTGAAGATAAAAAAGCTTTGAACTTTTATTAAATGGACAAAAGCCAGTTGAAAAATATTGAGGGGCCAAAGATGCACCAATTAAGCTCTTCATGGAAAATAGGGCTACAACTAATTATAGTATAGTGTATGTATGTGTATATATATATATATATATATGTGTATGTATGTATATATATATATAATTTTTATTAATCTGTCAATTATTTTCTTGATTAGTTGTTTGGTCTATAAAATGTCAGAAAATGGTAAAAAATGTCGATCAGTGTTTTCCGAATTCAGTGAAGAAGCTAGAAAATATTCACAATTAAGAAGCTGGAATCGGAGAATCTTTTCTTTTGACTCAAATCGATTATCAAAATAATTGGCGGTTAGTTGTTGATCGGTTAATCTTTGCAGCTCTAAGGGAAAACTTTTAGGCTGCTGTTCTTTCATGATGGTTTTCTGTTCGCTTGCATGTCTTTCATCACATCCATGCTGACTTTGTTTTTTTTTTTCTCCTCTTTGTTTATTCTCCTGTCTCTCTCAGCGATGTGCTGGCTCTGCCCATCTTTAAGCAGGAGGACTCCAGCCTTCCTCCTGAAAGCGAGACCAAAAATACCCCATTCCAGTATGTGTTGTGCGCCGCCACCTCGCCTGCTGTCAAGTTGCACGACGAGACGCTCACCTACCTGAACCAAGGTGAGGCACTCCGCACATGCACTCAAGAGAAAGTTTTGGTTATACTTAACCAAAACTTTTGTCCGTTTTTTTTTTGTTAAATATTATAGTGACTTTATATTTTCTCTACTTGGACTACTAAAACTGCACATAACGACTTTGGCATTTGATGTGGTTCGTACATACACAGTTCACTTCTTTGTGTTTTGGGGCTACATCCATCTTTTAACATAAATAAATAATTACCACATTCATTCATTGCACATTAGTATCATTACTGTAAAATGAAACCGTTGCTGATGCGGATGGCAGCCTCCTCTGATCTCTATTCAGCACTTTAATGTTAGACGCCACCAGTTTGATTCTGCTACAGTACTTTGCTTTATGGCACGAATGGAGATTTACTTTATTAAACGCAAAGGGATTCACATAAATGAAGGCACTAGCAACATTCTCATTTTAAAGAGAAGCAGAGAAAATATGTGGCATTATGTCCGTATATGCTTTACTGGAAGACAGAAGTTGTCAATTAAGCTGGGTTTTATGGAATTACAGAGGATTTAACAGAATGTATGCATAAAAATGGATTTGTTAGTGCAGCTAAAATGCAAATTGAGGTCTATTGTTTGCTGGTGCAAAACATTTTCCAAAGTGCAGACTGGACTGTTTGAAGATGGTCTGGTCATCCATGTTATTATCAGGACGTAAATGTCAACTTAAATATGTCATGTCAATATGTATGATGTAAATATCTCAACTTATTGTGTAGTCAAGATCCAATTTGTAGGTTTGGTAGAGAGGGGAGTACGTTGTGGCACTTAAAAAAACCTCAAAGGAGGTGGAGAATGCGTAGCTGGTCAAGGCGTGGGGGTCAAATGCTGACTTTTTTTCTGAAATTGTCTGTTGGTGGACTGTCTGTCTCACACTACAATCCAACACCAAGATTTCCGACTCACGTTTTTCTCCAATCGTCGGACAACCCAAATTCACAGTGTAGAGGGGCTTTTATGTAAAACATTACTTTTGAATCGTAGTCTGACACAAAAATGCTGCCTTCGTAAAGACATTTAGGTCTTTTATAAACATACAGTGTCAAACCATATAACAAGAAATTAACCTAAATTACACAACAAACAAAACTATCCTCTTTGAGGAGACCATTAAAACACAGGGAATGGTTGCATTCACGCCACTGTGTTTTTAGTAGCTCTTATTTTTCAAACCTCTCCCATCATGTTTTTTTGCCTTCTTCTGATGTTCTCTCTCCTCTCCTCTCTCAGGCCAGTCTTATGAGGTGCGTATGTTGGACAACAGGAAGCAGGAAGAGTTACCAGAGCTCAACAACAAGATGGTGAAGGTGAGAGGATCCTCACGGCTGGAGGGTAACTGTAGGAAAAATATTTCACTTCTTACGTCAAACATACTTCATACCTAACATTGTGCGTGTGTGTAGAGCATAGTGCGTGTGGTGTTTCATGACCGCCGGCTGCAGTACACCGAGCACCAGCAGCTGGAGGGCTGGAAGTGGAATCGTCCTGGCGACCGTCTCCTTGACATCGGTAATGAAGCCTGGCGAGAAATGTTTACCTAAAATGTCCCGTGTGTGTGATTTGGAGTTCAAATATCTGCGTGTCTGTGTGTGAGATAGATATCCCCATGTCCGTGGGCATTGTGGAGCCAAAGACTCACCCCTCCCAGCTTAACGCTGCAGAGTTCCTGTGGGACTTAAA
Source organism: Sander vitreus (assembly GCF_031162955.1). Taxonomy (NCBI): domain Eukaryota; kingdom Metazoa; phylum Chordata; class Actinopteri; order Perciformes; family Percidae; genus Sander; species Sander vitreus. Next base: position 16,438,453 of record NC_135868.1, read on the forward strand.
CAAAAGATCTTCTGTGTTTGTGCAGGTAACACACTAATACACACACACACACACACACGTGCACACAAGCTCTCTTTTGTGCCATCTGTTGGGCGTGCTACTGAATTTCCACATTAAACACATATTTTCATCACACTTGTACTCTTGTCTCCCTGCTGTCTGCAGGTGCACTGCATCAGCACAGAGTTCACTCCCAGGAAGCATGGTGGAGAGAAGGGCGTCCCCTTCAGGATCCAGTTCGACACGTTCGCCCAGGGAGAGAGTGGAGAGTACACAGAGCACCTCCACTCTGCCTCCTGCCAAATTAAAGTATTTAAGGTACACACCTGTTCTCTCATAGGGGTCAACTTTACACCACCTCATGCGTCGGCCCTCACAGCAAATTAAATCTGTCTTCCTTTACCGATCTCTGCTTTTTTGCTTCCCGTTTAGCCAAAGGGGGCGGACCGAAAGCAAAAGACGGACAGGGAGAAGATGGAGAAACGCTCACCTCAAGAGAAGGAAAAGTACCAGCCTTCTTATGATACCACTATCCTGTCAGAGGTCAGTATGCAGCTGCTATGGACTGTCAGGCCTTACATATATGTGGCTTTAGTACAAACTAGGCTAAAGTACTAGAAAGCATCCATTTTTAATTTGGGGGTTACCCATGTTCAAATGTATGCACCCAGGTAAATGAAATGTGTCTCTGCAAAGCGATGCACTATGTTGCTAAATTTGAGGTTAAGGGCCATACTGGTGCTTTACATCACTGCCAACCATTTTCTCAAATGTGTGAATGCTTTAGATTTATAAACTTACATTTATTAAACTTTTCTTACCATCCAGACAGCCATTGTAGGGCTGCAACAATTATTTTCTCAGAGCTCAAGATGATGTCTTCAAATTGCTTGTTTTGTCTGTCAAAAACTCAAATATATTCAATTTTACAAAGAAAATCAGTAAATCCTCACATTTGAAAAGCTGAAACTAGAGATTTTTTGGCATTTTTGCTTGATAACTGACACCAACTGGTGATTGTCCGTTATCACGATTGTTGGCAATTAATTTTCTGCCAACCAACTATTAGATTAATCTATCGAAAAAACACTATTGAACAGCAATCATTTTAATGCAAGGAGCTGCCAAATTAACATGATCCCTTTTATTCATTTTCTTGTTGTTTTCTGGCTTTGATTGTTTCCCTCCAACATATAGCTCTTAAATTAAAATGCTGTGTTGCTGATGTTAGATGGCATAGCTTCTCATAAGCCCATTGATAAACCACCACAGAAAGTTTTGAAGTCTCCTCACGTACATTTAATTCTGTAACTAAAACAAATGGTTGCTTGCAAGACAGTATGGCATCTGGTGTGCTTTGGAAAGTGGTTGGCAGTAATGTTAAGATGCACAACAGGGTTTCCCCTAGTACTGTAAATTGTTTAGCTGAGGTGGTCAGCCACCTGGAACATGACGCATCTCGTCTCGTGATCAAGTTAATTAGTAGAGGACAGTCTAAACAATAGACACGCTGCTCTTCTTTTCCCCAGAACGCTAATGTTTTATTTTATGAAACTACATTCATTTTATGACATTAGCAAAGGTGGTCTTTTTTGTCAGGTGAGGTGGCCCATGTCCTCAATAAAACACAAGAGGGAGACCAGTTTTTTGTAGAACATGCTAAAATGTACAAAAGCACTGCTCTTTTGGGCTGTTAAGTCTTTGTCATTCAGTATAGATTTTGTTTATTGTCTCAGAGGTTTTATCGCGGCTTTTTCGGGATGTTCTACACTTGTATGCCACACTAAGACTGCCCTCAGGTTATTGGTTGTGTTTTTGTGTTGGTCGCTGGCTGGCTAACCTCTGCTGTGTGTCTGTATGTAGACGAGGCTTGAACCCATCATAGAGGATGCGGGTGACCACGAGCTGAAAAAATCCAGCAAGCGGACACTTCCCGCTGACTGTGGTGACTCCTTGGCCAAGAGAGGCAGTGTAAGCACCCTGCTCCCCTCTCCTCCACTCCTCTCCATCAGTCCATCCACAGTCTGCCCCCCCCTGTAGACACCTGGCTGTAGTCTGAAACTTGTAGACACTAGACCATCAGCTGCTGGGAAGGAGGTGTTTTAATGCCATGTATTTGACATTAGGTGGGGTGGAGACGGTGCAAAGCTAAATTCCCAATCAACCTTCATGCTTTTTCTTTGGGATATTTGGAGTTGGCCTACAGTGTTAATCAACCCAGTATGTCTGATTAATTGTGTATTTATGTATGTGTCTCCCCCTCAGTGTTCCCCGTGGCCAGACGCCTACGTGAGCCCCAACCAGGCAGCTACTCCCTCCTTCACCTCCACCCCCCTGTCCACCTATACAACCTCCTCAGTACCGGACAGGTAACTGTGTGTGTGCAAGTGTGTGTGGCCTTTAACTGAGGTGTGTGTTGGTCTCACCTCTCGTAATTGTCCTCTCTTGTGTTCTAGTGACTCGTCCTCACCCAATCACCCAGCAGACCCTGGTAGCCATGGCAATTCGGAGGTTAGTCTCCCCTCTTCTCACCTGTATGAATTGGTGGAAAAGGTAAATATAAAAAATGTTCACATTACAATACTTAAAAGAAAAGTGACTAGTTACAACCCCAATTGTTACATCAAACATTTAAAACTGTACAGTATTGTATGATTCCTCAGTGGGACTGAGCTAGTGTGGAGTAGGTAAAGTAAAACCCGGGTGTGGAAGTGTGTTGACACCGTGTGCGTCTCTTGTTCTCCTCTGCAGCAGTTGAGCCCCACTGCCTCCATACAGGACGCGCAGAAGTGGCTGCTGAAAAATCGCTTCAACTCCTACACACGGCTCTTCACTCACTTCTCAGGTACGCACGTGTGTGAGAGCGCGCGCGCGCACACACACACACACACACGCGCTGTCAAATACACTAAAACCTGGGTGTGAAGGTGCGGGTATACTGCTCCACACTGTGCGCGGGCCGCCGTAGATGGCGCGCGCCCTACGAGCACGCACATACGTTTATTCTCAACGCATTTTTCGTTGCAGTACACTCCGAAACACCAGAGGTCGTACAGACAAAATAATCTGTAAATGAGAAAGAAGTAGTAGAGAAGAAGAAACTGGAAGTTAAGGAAAGCAGGCTGTTTTTTGCAGGGTGGTAGGGGAAGACTCGTGAATATTCATTAGGGAACTCGTCCCTGATTGGCTTGCCCTGACATTCTTAGCCTAACCATAACCAATCTCACTACTCTTGCCTAAACCTAACCAACCCAACCAGAGCAGGCAACGAGTTCTAGCCATTCAGGAATGAGTTCCCTAATGAATATTCATGAGTCTTCCCCCTACCACCCTGCAAAAAAAAAGAATAGGCTGTATGGCAACAGTAGTAAACACATCCATGTTAGAACGCCGACGTACCGCGAAACATTACTTATCTACTCTGATCATTAAAGGTGCTGTAGGTAGGATTGGGAAGATCCATGACTTAGCCAAAAAAATTTGAACATCTTCTCAGTCCCTCCCCCATTTCTGCTAAAGCCCAAAACATTCTTCTAAGCCCCTCCCCCCCACAAGGGAGAATGAATGTGGATGAACAGTGATTGACACGCAGTCAGTTTTTTTTTTTTTTTTTATATTACCTGCTTCATGTAGTTCTACATAGGGTCAGTTTTAGCAAATATGACAGGTTAGTTTTATAAGTCTTACCTACTGCATCTTTAACATGTCTCTTGTTTATCTCCTAATCAAAATGACTGTCTGCCTGTAACACTGTGAAGAACACTCTTTACATGAAGCCGTTTTTTAGCTTTGATAAAACGATCTCTCATGTTTTTTCACACTCTCCAGCAAAATGTTTCTTCTTTTCCCAGTGTGGTGTCTCTCTCTGACCACATATTTAAGGCTGTTTGACTCCCTGTGGTCTGTACATGAAGAATCACACAGATGTTTGTACAGACAAACCTGTTCTTCCCAGCCGACCGTGTAGTTACAAAAATTCAGAGGTGCACGACCATGCGCTGCAACAGCTTGCGGGGCCTTGACGCTGGAAACGTCAGCCGTGGTGACGCAGCTACCATAAACCTAGCTTAATGCTGCAGTACAAGTGACTGGTCCTCTTAACTTGTTGCTTAGGTTCTGATTTGTTGAAACTAACCCGGGACGACCTGGTCCAGATTTGTGGGCCAGCAGATGGGATCAGACTCTTCAATGCACTTAAATCCAGGTGTGTTACAAAGTGTGTGTCAGTTTTTGTGTTTGTGTGTATGCTTATTTCAAAGGTGCGAGTATGTTTCATTGAATACATTATTATGTTTGTGTGTAGGTCAGTGCGTCCCAGGTTGACAGTGTACGTCTGTCAGGAGTCCCTGCTGGAGAGCCCCCTGCTGGAGAGCCCCTTGCTGGAGAGCCCCCTGCTGGAGAGACACTCTACCAATGAAAATGGAGAACACAGCATTTCCTCTAGTTTACACGGTAAACAAATCTGTGTTTGACAGCAGTGTAACACTCATATTAGTCCACGGAGGAATGCAGTGTGTGAATATTAACATGTCATCTTTTCTGGTGTGTTTCTGTGTAGTGTATCATGCTCTGTACCTAGAGGAGCTCACAGCTGCAGAACTGATCCGCAAGATGGCGTGTGTGTGCAGCCTTCCCCTGGGAACGATCAACCAGGTGTACAGACAGGGTCCTACAGGCATACACATCCTGCTCAGTGACCAGGTACCAACACACACACAGGCCGTTTGCAAAACTGTTCCTCTTCACTAGCACTTTGGAGTGTCACACTCTCAGCTGTGGAGGGCTCTTTATTAAGAGGGATGTTAGAATTAAAAAGGTAAACTGTGGGATACTCAAAACTCTCTGCCATAAGCAGGAAAAACCATCACCATGGATACTTATAGACACTTTGCTTGCTCATGCATTTCCCGCTGCTGTTATAAGTGCAAAACATCCGCAAAACAATGACTGTATTATAATATAATGGGTTTTTCATTTTAACTTAATTTTAACACTACATTTCCTGTGAATGGTGTCTAAATCTTCTAATCCGACCCATGGATGGCCCTTGACGTTCTGAAATCCAATAAAAGGCCAATGAATAAATCAACGGGGGCAATGTAACAAATGTCTCAATGTCGCTTAATTAATGCCTAAAAAAATGTAATATTGGGTGATGGGGCAAGAGTAAATGGTAGGACTGGGATTGAGACTTAGGCTGTACAGAGGAAGAATTAAGATGTCCGTCACTATTTTGTGTGCCGTCTGACCAGGAACAACAACGGTCTCTTATTTGCATGTAATTGACATTCTCACACACATGCTGTACTGTATTGCTGCTGCTTTTATGAACACCTCTCCTAACTCTGTCAGTCACCACTAAAGTACCAAGGAACCACTATTTCTACAAATTGAAAGGGACATTTGATGAACAGCCACATTTCACTGTATTGTTTTTGTCTTTTCTAGATGGTTTACAACTTGCCTGACGAGAGCTGTTTTTTGATCAGCACTGTCAAAGGTGAGCTCATAATGCATTACTTGCCCATTTCTCTTGCATTATATTTTGGCCTGTAACGAGGCTCAGTAGATCCCTTTTTTGACATTCAATGTACTTTTTCTTTCACAACACGTCTCCAGATGAACTGGGCGAAGGACTCCATCTAATCCTGAAGTAGTGAGGAGGCATCTGATGGCATCACTAGTACTCCACCCTCTGTTTTGGAGCAGAAGCACCCTCTGTCTCTCTCTCTCTGCCTGCCTCTACTCTTTCCTCGTACTTCCTCCCGTTCTCTCAAAAAATGATCGCTCGATGAAAAGCAGTCAGACTGCGCTAAAGCCATGTAAATGTTAGAATCTGACATGGGTGTGACCACTGTTTCATATTGAAAACACTAATAACGGAGGAGATTAGTTAAAAGAAGAGAGACTGGGGGATATGGGGTTAGGGGAAAGATAACGATGTATGTATTTTGATTTTATTTTATTTTTTGTCTTTTTATATGGTTTCTGCGGGATAAGGGGGGGGGGGCTCCAGGAGAGAGGAGAAGGAAAGAAAGCGGTTTCCTTATTGCTTGTTGCCCTTCTTACACAACGCGCACAACCAGCACTAGGCCAGTATTTGATAACCTGTACTGCTGAACAGCATGCGATCTCAACATACTAACCTGCTTAAATGAGAATCCCAAAATTGACTCTGCTTGTTTAACAATCTTGACGGGGTTGTCTTAATAAACCATTTATTGATCAGCTGAACTTGGTAACCCCTGAAATATCCAGGCTAAATTGATGGATGTTGACACCAAGATTCTTATTTTTTCTTTTTTTTTTTTTTTTGGACTTTGTCAGATGGACTGATTTCAATAAACCGTGTCACGTAGAGTCATCCTTTAGGATTTTAGACTTTCAACCATATCTCTGTCTGTTGACATGACGTCCCACTCGGCTCAACTCTCTTCACGTACGTCCTGGTTGGCCTGCGCTTTTACTGTTTTTAGTTGATGCTTTATTTATGGATCAGCAGTTTGTGTTGCTCTCATTGAATTTACTTGTTCCTGGTGCCATACTGGCTTTTTGGCTCAATCTTCTACTCACTTTCACAAACACAGTGCACATGCACCTCGTCTTTGAGTCCTCTGCTTTCTGTGCTGACTTTGAAACACTGGTTTAGAGGACTGCGGTTTACGCCTTCTGGGATTTTGGCCATAAATATGCAGAAAAAGAGGGACAAACTTCTATAGAGGACTGACATGCAGAGCATTAACGCCTATCCAAAAACCTTATATAATGTGGACCAAACGGGTTTCAGATTGCAAGGCATTTTTTGAGGAAAAGCCTCATTGGCTCTGTACATCTTGGTCATCAGAAGCATTCATAGAAATGATCCGATGGTGAATTAAACCCTCCTCTAGTAGAGCTGCTTGTGCGCTGCATGTACATAGTAATAAACCCTCCATTCCAGGATCTGCTCCGCAACAACCCATCACACAGCAGGCTGGTAGAAATGTATCACAGCGGTAGCCTGGTTTCAGTAGTCTTATCCTCCACATCCATCGTTAAAATCTTGTGTTTTTAATGTAGCTGAACACAGGAAGTACAGGTCGTGTGTTTTGAGTGACACCTGTGTGAAATCTCACACAGGTCCTCGGAGTCACTGTTGTTTTAATTGACCCCATTTAATTTTGGTACACAATGTCTGGCAGTGTTGCAGGTGCATACGGTTTGCACGCCTCTAAGTGTCAGAATGTGTGTGTGTGTGTGTGTGTGTGTGTGCGCGCATGTGTATCCTTTTTCGTTCTTGCGAAGAAAACTTAATTATGTCAGTAGTTGTCATAAACTTTTTCCTGTTGGTATGATGAAACTGTTTAGCTTGCTATTTAGTAAAGAGCATGTGGAAGAAAATGGGGGGGGGGGGGGGCTAATTTGGTTCTTGTTGAGTATAACACCTTGTTTTTTTTATGTTAAGACAAAGTCTGCACTAAGAAATCACAAAACTCAAGCTGGATGAGTAGTCGGTAGTCCTACAGACTACACCCTTTTCTTACCCGCCTATAAGAAGGAGAACAAAAAAAAGGTCCAGACTAAAAAGCATCTGTGTTTTTGAGTCCCCATGCGCCAGAGCCAGGACTGTAGCTCTTGTGGGGTTTACAAGGACATGACTACCACATCACAGTAAACTGTGTTCAGTAACGGAGCGGATGTGATATCTAAGTCAGGCAAACTCTGGCGAGCAGTTTTGGTCCCCTGAAGGCCTGACCAGTCTGTCTGTCTGCAACTGTGTGTGTGTGTGTGTGTGTGAGAGAGAGTGTGTGAGCAGGAGAGGTGACCACTGTTCATGTACAGCCTAATGTCAATGATGATGCTTCTCATGTGCACAGTATTGTATGCTGGAGATGTACACAACCACATGTGCTGGGAATAAATGATTTCATAACTTTTTCTGGTGTCCTGCTGTATTATATTCCCTTTGAACTGTAGCATAGTTGCTTATACATATATATTATACAACTGTTTTCACAAGCGGAGTTGTACTCTGAGAAATCTGAGTGCCCCTATTACATTTTTTATTTAAAAAAGAAAATCCAGATAAACGCTTGTTCATACATCAGTTTGGGCAGTCATAAATCTAAAGGACCTATTTTGTCTTTCTTGACTCATAAAAGCATCCATTTACTTTGGAGAGAAATCTCATTTTGACTTGCCTAAGGAACAATGAATAACAATGTCTGTGTATTGGTGTTTTGGCTTGATATCAAAGGTGACAGTGCAAAACAGTGGCCCTTTGTTGCAGGACAAATAGATGACAGTGCAGTGACTCATTTAGTTTGTTGAGCAGATTGAGAGCACAAAACACCTGCCAAAGGTCTCTCCCAAAGCAGATGTTTAGGACCCAGAATCATGCTCATTTACTGTATACTCCAGCAATTGTGTCAGAGGCTGAATCCCATCTGGGATGAAGTGAACACAGCTGTTGCAATCAATTATCAGACAGGACAAAAAACTAGCAATGTATCTGCATTCTGGTAGACTGAAAACAGCTGGTAGTTCACACCTGAATGTCTCAAAGGGTCTGTCATTGAGTGTATGTACGGTTTTACAGGTCGCCCAGTTACTTCTGCATTATAGCCTTTTCCATTTTCCATCTGGTTTAACAGTTATAACTACATTTATTGTATATATATGTTGTGCAGGTGCATATTGCTTAATCACCAACTGGGTTAAGTGGGCAACTGCGGACTCCAGGCCCACTACATTGGCCCAGAAAGCCCCCGATTCGCTGTGTAGCAGCTGGTTTGTAGGAATTTTATTATTTGTTTGAAAAAAAAAATCTAACAATGTTTGGGAATACAGTAATGCACAATTAAAGCACACTATAAGCTGACATGATAAGGCCTTACAGGTTCTCATTTGAACAATACCGATTCTGCGCAGTGCGCCTCTCCGTTTCCCATGACGTAATTTGACGTTCCTTGTCAGAATCCAGGAAGTGGGTAGCTCGCTGTTGTTTGTATTTCGTTGGTCGTTAATCGTCTCTGTTTTTCTGATTTAATATATCGCTTTTACGGGCCGAAATGGCGACGTTTATTTCAGTCCCGTTAAAAAAGTCCTCTGAGGTGGATCTGATGAAACCGCTATCGAAATTTGTAACAACCACATACCCAGCGGGCGAGGAGCAGGGGGAGTATATCCGTGCCGTGGAGGAGTTGAACAAGCTCCGCAAGAACGCGCTGGGAAGGCCGCTGGACAAACATGAGAGCTGCCTGGAGATTCTGCTCAGGTAGAAAGTCAACCTTTTATAACACGCCTGAACTAGATACGATATTATTAACACTCAGGGCAACGTTCTTACCTGTCGCGATGAGTTAGCCCAGTCATTGCCGCACCCAGATGGGATAGCTTTTAGTTGCTAACTTAGGAGCTAAAGTTAGACAAGCTAATAAGCTAGGAGGCATTTCTCACCATAATAACTGACTCATACGATATTCATGCCAAGTTTCCTTGAGAGGCTAACACAGACTTGGTTTGTTTACTTATTTAACTGAACTGTCAGATACTTATAAAATGACTTTAGCTTTGACTTATTCATCGAAGTGAAGTAAACTCTAGCTACATGGTTTACCTTAGCATTAGAATTAGCTTCAACGTTCAACTTAAACTGTATTGTCCCCAAGGTGAAAAGCATACATAACATAATAAAATATATTAAAACACATGCTAAAACCCACCACACAAGCTCAAATAAAACTGTAAATCAGTGACAGCATAACATAAAATTACCATCATTATTCAACCTAATCATCAATCAACCTTCTTCAGCTGCCTGTTCCTGTGTTTGGTGTAATGACAACAACAGAGGTCACAGCTTCAAACGATAACTTACACTGAAGATCACCAGCCTACAGAGCTATTAATACATATTCAAACTCATGGGCACCTTTTAAGAAACAGTTACATGAGCTATGTATCTACATCGCACCAGTGAGAAAGTACAGCCAGCTCTCCTGTCAGATGTCAGTCATATTCAGGCCCACATTACATCCTAGGCCTTCAGGCCACTGGTAGCCACATGATCAGACATCCAGGGTAGGTAGAAAAGAGAACCACAGCTTTTCATATCAGCAAACGGAGATAAATATGATAAAACATTACAGCTGTGTGTAACAGACTCAGAAGCAAGAAAACACATGTAGACATGAGCTACAGAGAAGGCCTGTATATACTCAGTGGATTTTATGTTTAAAATAGTTGCTCTGGCTGTAAAATTGTAAAATACATAGGACATACATACACAGTGGAGCAAAAGATTATCACAGTGCCAACTACTTTGCATAGAGGAACTGTGACCGAAATGGGATTTATGGTAATAAACAAAGTTCTTCTGTGTCCCATGCTCCATTTACCCCACTTGGCTGTCGTTGACTGTCGACTTGCTCTTATGCAGTTATACAGACTTATAATATATTAGTGACTTGAGCGCTAGTAATGCAGAAGGCCACAGAGGTGTTGACTGAGTTAACCTCCTCTTTATTCTTTATAGTATGTAAGAAAACTGTAAAATTGTTGTGTGACTTCACAATAACCAACATACTGAATTCCTAGGTGACGTATAGATGCAGACTTTGTCCTCTCTCATTTCAGTCTTTCTTCTCTATGACTCAAGATTTATTTATTGCATAGGGTTTGCCCAGATTGCGTGATTAGCCAGATATGCACTTGCAGGGTGTCTAGCGAGTGCCAAGATTAAGCTCTTTTAGATATTAAAAATTATACCAGCTCAAGGTGCTGAGTGAAGGCCAACGGGCAGAGTGCAGCAAAACTGAAGTTATGCAGAACATTAACACAATAGGTTCTTTCACTCATGTGACTTTGTAATGCTTTCCTGAGACACACTACGTGTGACGCCAAAAAGTAGTGGCTGATGGTCATGACTGTTGATCAGTTTTAGTCAGTTTATGTTAGGGTTGCACCGATCTAATACACCAGATTGGTTTTTGCCCAAGTTTGAAGTGTCATTGCAATCTCTGAAATCATTTTACCCTACATAAAAATGATCCCAATACAGATTCTAAATTTGGGGAAAGGAGCGAACTGGTGTCAGATCTATTGACATGTAACCTTAGTTGTGGTATCATCATTTTTATTAAGAGACAAACTGTTGGATGGGTGCATCCCTGGTTTATGCCAATGTTTTATAAGATAGTATTTGAAAGCAATATTGACAGGAAATCCCCCCCCCCCAAAAAATGTGATCTGTACTGCCTGAAAGGCAAGATTTCTCACAGGATCTACAAGATTTGCCTGCTGTTTTCATCTCGGAATGTAACTAACTACCTCAAATGTAGAGTGTGATTTTGAAATGCTTTGTGTGTAAGATGTAGGGCTGCGAGTTAGTAGATGCATGGTCTTGGCTAATTAGCAACGAGGTGGAAGCTAGCATGTCTGTCCGTTGCTGACTGCTAGCATTGCCACTCCTTGGCTCTCTGCACATGTCATATGTCAGCCAGGTAGCCAGGGCAACCGGCCCTCTCCTTTTCAAAGCCATGCTGACACACAGCTATTGTGTCACCATGGTAACCATTGTTTTGTCCAGGCTGTTTCTTTTACTCTTTAGTTAACCAGTAGGCCCACCTCATCTCAGCTTTCCTCTGTGCATTGTGTATCTGAATGAGGAACATAAGGATAACAAACTCTGTGTTTGTAATTCTATATATTATGCCAGTCTTTGTTTATGTATAAGTTTGCAATCCCATTATTCATGGCACTGGAAAAGCAGGGTGGATGAACTGGTAATAGGGGATTCCCTAACCGGCCCCTCTGCATGTTGTCGTCATTTCTAATAATAACTATTCACGTCACAGGCAGGCACAATTACTGATAAGACGAAGAGCTGAGGAGCCGTCACTGACTGACTGACTGACTGACTGACTGTGTGTGCATGTGCGCGTTTGCCTGTCTGTTATTTTTTCCTGACTCATTGTCACGTGTCTCTGAAATGGCAGAGTTTCCTCAGATCTGCAGTTATGTCATAATAATTACTACCCTTCAACCTAGTTTTTCAATTATGATTTTACTGTACGGCCTTATTTCTTATTTCCCTTTTTTTCAACTTTAACTAAACTTAAGTTTAATAATAATTTAGAATAATGATATTTCTGTCTTTTACAATGAAAGCGATGACAATATGATCTGTAGAAAACAATTTAGAGCACGTATATTTGGGTTTAGACATAAGGAAACATGGTTTTAATCCTACCATTTCTTTCTCTCTGCAGATACTATGACCAACTGTGTGCTGTCGAGCCCAAGTTTCCCTTCTCTGAAAACCAGGTAACTGATTGGACAGCTCACATGTGGGTTAGACTTACAGTAGTTCCCAAACAGAAGAACTTGAACACAAAGCGTCTCTCTGTTTCCACAGCTCTGCTTAACCTTCACATGGAAGGATGCCTTTGATAAAGGATCTCTGTTTGGAGGCTCAGTCAAGCTCGGTAAGTGCGACCTCAAATACATTTGTGTCTGTGGAAGAATATCTGTGTATGTAACTGTGCATGTACACATATGCAGTTAGCTTCATATTAAAAAAGAGTTAAAGCCAATGTAGGACTTTGCCCTCAGGATACAAATCTTTCATACGATCTCTTACTATCAATCTCTTATAATCTATCGCTTTGTATGTCTATCTGGCTCTATCTCTCTCTCTCACTCTCACTCTCTCACACACACACACACACACACACACACAACGAGAAACAAAGCTTTCTTACACTAAAGGTCCCCGTTTTATTTTGCGTCCAGAAACCGGGCTGACAAGGTGCCTTATAGGGTTTGAAGAAAAATGAGCCACTGAAGTATGGGTGTAAGGGTTTGCAAGAAAGACATGACACAGGTATATGTGCGTTGTAACATAAGTATCTGTCAGGGTCAGAGGTGCTAACAGGTAATAACAGCAATAAACAAACAAAACAAAAAAAGAATAATGAGAGAGAAAAACATCTTTCAGTTCTCAAGACTGCTCTTTGTTGAGTTCAGTCTTCACATTTTTTCTGTTTACGCTTGAATCTTTTGTCCTCTGTGGTGAATTGTGGGATTTTTTTCCAGTGTACTCCGGGTGAGAAAAATGTAAAATGAAGCAGTAGAAAATGTTGGTTGAAGAAAATGCCAACCCCACACAAAAAACAAAGCAGTCAATATCCGACACAGTATCCAAGGGATGAAAGATAGATGTCACTTTTCCCCCTCTGTCATCACTTTCTAACTGTGGGAAAGAAGCTAAAACCAGTCTTATTGTCACACATTTGGTGGAAACTTGCCCGTATGCTATGAAAGCTTATTATTCTGTAGTTCAAGTTGTCCATGAAAACAACCAGAATGCCTTTTAAGATTCAGATGACGGGGAAAACAAAAAGTCACTCTGACAAAAAAGTTAGTAAAGTCTTACCCCGGTGCATTTGTTTTTGTGTATTGCAGCTTTGGCCAGTTTGGGCTACGAGAAGACATGTGTGTTGTTCAACGCAGCAGCACTGGCAAGTCAGATCGCCTCAGAGCAGAACCTGGATAACGATGAGGGACTGAAGGCTGCAGCCAAGTACTATCAGGTGGGCATACCAACACACAGTAACCTGTGCTGCGAATAGAAGATTAGGAGAGTTGTTTTGTCAACATATTTTGTGTTTTAAGCATATTGAAAATACATTTTCAACTATGATTGGTATGGTAACTGATGCTACACACCATCTCACACTTGGGACAGGGATGTGACAAACAGACAAAAGAAACTAGATTCACTCTATTTACACTACCGTTCAAAAGTTTGAAATCCCCTGTTATATCGATGTTTTTCTTCTTTCCTTCAATAATGGCTATTTAACATAGACACAAATAGTATGATTAAGACACCAAATTATTGTAAAGTATTGTTTACATGCGTCTCGAAATAGTAGCTCCTCTAGCAAAAGTAGACCTAGGGCCCATTTCAACAAATTTTCAACATGAGATTGTTTCCCCTGTTAATTTTGAAATGTTTTACTAATCGAAATAAACTCCACACTTTTGACACAGGCATGAGCATGCAAGGTCTTGCAGGTTTATCTTGTATTTGCGACCAACAATCATTGGCAATCTCTGCAGTAGTGTCTCATCGGTTTCTCTCTTCATCTGTCTCACTACCCAGCTGGCCAGCGGAGCATTTGGCCACATCAAGGACACAGTGCTGTCAGCGCTAAACAGGGAGCCCACCATGGACATCTCCCCTGAGACTGTTGGTACACTGAGCCTCATCATGCTGGCCCAGGCCCAGGAGGTCTTCTTCCTCAAAGCCACCTCAGGTACTGAAGGACAGACACCTCAAGGATCCAAACACACACATAGTCTTCACTTAGAGACTGTTGCATCATAAATTGCTGGGGAGACTTTCAATCCTTTTCAGTGTCATTATGATTTATCTCTGTTTTTGTCATGTCGATACTCAGAAGAAGAGAAACGCAATCCATTTTTTAGTCCCTAAGTTTAAAAGTGCATCGTTGACATGGACCACTGCTTAGTCTTTTGCGCTGTAATGTGTCTGACAAGTTTATGGACACTGGTATGACAAATCTGCCAGTCAGCCAGATATAAAGGAAGCGGAGCAATTGCACTTCGAATAAATAGCATCTTTAATCATGCACATGTGTTGTTATGAGATTAATTTATAGCGATGGCAGTAGGCCGTTTTGATCCAGGTTGCACACTGCCTCTGTCCCAGTTCTGTCTACAGAGTTGCTTATTAGAGTTTTTAAGCACAACCGTTTTGAAGGTTACATCATAAAATAAGCTCTCATTTTTTTTGCTAAGGGGGATGGTTTTGTTTTTATACTTTGTAAGAGCAATGTAAAAGCAATTTAATCAGGGCGATGTAGAAACACCGTTGTGAAATACAGTTAACACAACAGACAGCAGCTGCAGGCTCTCTGAAAACCACTTGGAGTAATTAACTAAATGTATGACCAAATGTCAGTAATCACTTTAAACCGCAGATGTTCTGATCAGCTTGTCATGTGTTTTTCAAGAACACAACTTCTTATCCTGCGTGTATTTTATCTGATATGAACTCTTAAAAGTGGCTTGTTCACTCAATAGATAAGATGAAAGATGCTGTAATCGCAAAGCTGGCCAATCAGGCAGCAGATTTCTACGGCGATGCCTTCAAGCAGTGCCAGTACAAAGACAACCTTCCCAAGGTATGTGAAGGACATACAGCTACACGCTGATCTAAACACTGCTCTGTCAGCCATGTATGCAGTGTGGTGAAGATGCATATAGTTTGGATTTTGTATGGTTTGGCGTATGTATTGTCTGTCTGTCTGTCTGTCTGTCTCTCTCTCTGTCTGTGTGTGTGTGTAAGTGTATTGTTTTGTCTGTGTGTATTTCTGGAAGACAGACTTAAAGAGTGGTACTCGGGTTGTGTGACTGTCCAAATTGCAACTTCTCTCTGTTCATATTTGGTCCATTTCCATCCTGTTTTCACTCTGATTGGTTGGTGATTTACTAAGCTGCCGTTTGACCGTGTTTTTTTTCGGTTTCTTACCATCTAAACATGGGCATCTGAAGTACTTACGGTCTGTCTAACACTGTGACTGAAACACTCTCTCACACACACTACCTCAAGTTCACACTACAGATTTATTATTTTTGAGGTTAATTAAATCAGAGTTAAATGAAAAGCACAAAAAAGTAACTTGCACCAGCTGTGTGTAAGTTCAGAATGAGCGTTCTTATAAGTGACACTTATATAAAGTGTAATAATGATTTCAAAATACATTTCAGAAAGATAACACAGTATACCTTACATTACAAATGCTATGCCAGTAACTTCAGACTAAATGACCAAATAACGTTGGAAAGGTTGCATAATATTCTACATTTCTTTCACAAAGTTAACTACATAATACTTACACTGAAATACACACATTTCTCCATGTGTGCATATAAGGGCTGAAATGATTGTGAATTAATCGATTAGTTAGTTAAGAGAAGGTTATATGACTTAATCGTTTGAGTCATTTCTCAAGAGAAAAAAACAACTGAAAAAATGTCCTGCTTCTGACATGTGAGGATATGATGCTTTTCTTTGCACGATATCGGTGTGAATTGAATGTCTTTTTAGACTGTTTGGTCAGAAGAAAATATTGTTTTGAACTCTGGGAAACTGTTATGTTACAGCTTGTGAGCTACCGTGAGAATAGTTTATTGCTTTTAATTTGACAGTGCTATAGATGTTGAAACTAGCTGATAGTTACTAGGAAGTAATTGCAAAATTAGTAATAGATTTCTGCATAGCTGGTGCAACACAGTTCTCGTCATATATACTCTGTTATGAAGCACGTAAGTCTCCTCAGTGACAGCAGCTCTACACACATGAACTTTTAGTTTTTTAATTGTTTAGAATAAAGATGTCGCTCAGTTTGGACAGAGGAAACAAAGCCAGGTAAATTGACTCATAGCGGAAAAAAGCAGTGTCTGTGTTCTCCCTGAGTGCTCGAAATCAAACACACACACATTGCACCGTCAAAGTCACGCTCATACACACATACATACACACACATATGGCTATGGGTCGTTTGATGGTGTAGCAGCTTTTGCTGAAAGATTAAACACTTATGGCTTGTTCTGTTTTCTCTTTTGTTGTCTTCCTTTCTTCCTGCATCCCTCGTGGTGGTGTTGGCATTGCGCGTGTGTGTGCGTGCGCGCGCGCTTGTGTTATGTTTGCACACCTGTGACTGCTTGTGCCTGTTTGTGATTGGCTTTCGTGATGTTGTTTGGTATTTGACCTCGCTGGTGTGCGTCTGCCATTTTGTGGTTTGCCTTGCCATCGTGTGTGTGTGTGTGTGTGTGTGTATGTATTTGTTTGCGTGCCTGCGTGTTGCTCTGTGGTTGCCTCTCCCTGGTCAGTATTTTTATTTTCAGGAAGTGCTGCCAGTGCTGGCGGCCAAGCACTGCATCATGCAAGCCAACGCTGAGCTGCACCAGAGCATCCTGGCCAAGCATAAGAAGCGTTTTGGAGAGGAGATCGCTCGCCTGCAGGTACACAGCTTTAACATAGATTACGATCTCTAATGTCTTATGTAACTGTCAAAAACTGGGCATACATGCCTTTTAAAGTTTCAAATCAAAACTAGTAAAAACGTATTCATAAAGCAAATTTGTTCCTTCATCTTCTCTCCTCTGGGCTGTTCATCTGTCCAGCACGCAGCAGAGTTGGTGAAGACGGTGGCGTCACGTTACGACGAATATGTGAGTGTAAAGGACCTGAGTGAGAAGATCAACCGAGCCCTCACCGCAGCCAAAAAAGACAATGACTTTATCTACCATGACCGCGTGCCTGAGGTCAAGGATTTGGAACACATCGGCAAGGCAACGCTGGTCAAAGCCACGGCCATCACACCTCCACTCAGCCAGAAATTCACAGGTAAGAGACACAGACACTCAACACAGTTCCTTTAAACTGTCAAGACAGTTTAAACTTGAAAGTTTAAACAGGAATAGTTTGCATAGGTATAGGAAATACGCTCATTTATTTACTTGTCAAGAGTTAGATGTCTCTGCTGGTTGCCCTGCAACCCCATGGTGAGATTTTAGTTATTGCCTCTGCTGTTTTTTAATCAGTTGTTTATGTTGTTCCTATCTCTTCAGACTTGTTTGAGAAGATGGTCCCCACGGCAGTGCAGCAGTCCATGAGCATTTACAGCCAGAGGAAGGCTGAGACTGTGAACAGACTGGTGGGAACGATGAGGGAGGCCACCAATCTCTGCAATGGGTACGCTGTTTTGTGTTTACTGTATATGACCATATGTTGCTGTGCACATCAGTGACTATGCAGATGAAAGTGTTTTGAGCACTTGTGTCTCTGTACATGGATTTATTAAAAATTCATAACATAATGGTGTACCAGGTACTATTAAAAATGCAATAGAAGTACTTGTGTTTTAGTATAGTGCCCTTAATAGCATAATCTAATGGCACTAATAAGTGCTTAAGAGTTTGTGTATTTTGCCCAAAGAGCAAGGTGCACAAGTTGATGTTTGATGTCTGACAGATGCTTTGGAACTGTCCATCAGGGTGTTGGCTTCCTTAAACCTGCCAGCTGCTTTGGAGGACCTGTCAGGAGACTCTATCCCACAATCCATTGCTGAGAAGGCCCGAGCCATCGTGCAGCTGGGAGGACTGCAGAGCATCGAGCAGCTGATCAAAGACCTGCCTGAGCTTCTGACCCGCAACAGAGAGATCTTGGATGAGGTCAGAAACACACTGAATTATATATATGCTACTGCACTTTGTAGATCCACTTTGTGTAACCACAAATGTATTTTAAAAAGTAAAGCAGACATTTTTAGCTTTTTTTAACTACAGCCTTTGTAACAGCTTGTTTGTCCTATGGGTTTGCTTTCTTGACAAAAAAGCAATTGATTGGAATGCTGTTTAGCAGCTTTTCTACCACCTACTACTAGAATGCTGAAAACTCAAAATCATCCCTAATGGCAGAAATCCCAAATCGGGATCATCACTAAATTCTAATCCACTGATCTTTGGGCCAAGGACTGTCTGTCCACCAGCTTCAGCCAACCCTCTTCTCTTTTTTTTTTAGACATCTTCAGACACAAACTGCTTTCAAGTCTGCAGAGTTGAAAAGTCCACACTAAAATGTCCTAATTTCCACCCAAAAAAATAGTCGGTTGTCTTTTTATTAAGACAATTGTCAAAAACGAAAATGGAAAAAACAGAAAATTACATTTCTGCTTGCCAAAAAGCTGACTTTGTAGCGACTTGAAAGTAGTGCTGAAACAATTAATCAGCTGATTGAAAGAAAATTCAACAGACATATTAAATAGAATAATTGTTGAAGTTATGTATCAGGCCAGAATGTCTTTGAATGAATATGCTTCTTTGTTGTTGCTTTTTTGACATTTTATAGACCAAACAATTCATTGATAAATCAATTAAATGAAATGATAGTTAGTTTCTGCCCTACATTAAATGATGGTCTGTATAGTTGCAATGAGATGGCTGAGTAATAATTATACTTTAAAATAGTCCTTAAAAGTCAGATAATACTTACACGTGGTTAAAAACGACAAATTAATACTAAAGGTGTAATCATCTGAGGATCTGCTGTGTGTGTTGTTAAGGCACTTAGTGTGTGTGTATGTCTGTGTGTTGTGTTGTATTCAGTCTCTGAAGATGCTGGACAATGAAGAGACGACCGACAACGAGCTGAGAACTAAGTTCAACCAGCGCTGGAACAGAACCCCCTCTGGAGACCTCTACAAGCCCCTTCGTGCAGGTACGCAAACACAATAAAAACATGTCCTTCCTGTTTGAAGTTTGTCGTTGTCTCCATGTCATCCACTTTTGACAATGCTCTTATCCTAGTCTCTTCCTCTTTCCTTTCTCCTTCTCCCTTGTCACCTCTAACCTTATCTCCCTCCCTCCCTCCCTCCCTCCCCTCTCTCAGAGGGAGCTAACCTCAGCAACGTCTTGGACAAGGCCGTACAGGCAGACCAGGTGGTGAGGGACCGCTACAACACCCACTGTGACATGATCACCCTGCTGTGTAAACCAGAGAACGAGCTCAATGCTGCCATCCCCTCCGCCAACCCGACTAAGACACTGCAGGGCAGCGAGGTCTGTCCGCTTGTACTGGTGTATTTATACATTATATATTGCTTGTATGGACAGACATTGTTATGGTTAGTTTTTTAGCTGAGTGTGTGTCACCTCCTCGCAAGGTATTTTGTATGTCATGTAAACATAGATTCCTACTTTAGAAACACCCAGTGGACATTGTGTGCTTCAGGGCAGTGTCCCTCCTCCCTACAGCAGCTCCATTTTTCGTTTTGTTTGCTGACTTTGCATTGTGTGTCACTCGGGAACTTAAATAACTAAGCAAGCAGAACTGTAAAAGCGCAAGGAAGAAGTGCATGTTGCTTCACGGCTACACTGAATTAAAAAAAAAAAATGGAAAAAAAACAACAGTATATTGCCGTCATCATAAGGGCGAGAGGTCAGGGGTTAGGTTAAGTGATGCAGAAGTTAACATGTTTACTGCTCTTTGTTCACTGTGTTCATCTTTTCTATCGTCACCTAGATAGTGAACGTGCTGCGCTCCCAGCTCGTCCAGCTGGACGAAATGAAGAAGGAGAGGGAGACCCTAGAGGGAGAGATCAAGGCTGTGACCTTTGACATGTCAACCACCTTCCTGACGGCGCTCGCCCAGGACGGGGCCATCAATGAGGAGCAGCTGTCGCTCTCCCAGCTTGACCAGTTGTACGGCGCCTACAACCAGAGGGTACAGGCCACCATCCGCACGCAGGAAGAGCTGCTGGGACAAGTTCAGGTATACAAACACACACAGTTTTGGAAGATTGATGTTATTTCAGAAACAAAATATTGATTGAGCAGCAATGTGTCAGAAGAGTGAGCTAATAATGACATTTCACCTTCTTGTGAAGTAGAGCAAACAAAAAGTGAATTTCCTTAATGGAATCAATGAAGCATTACCTATATATATATATATATATATATACACACACAAATTACACAGGTGCAGATGAAATCCAAAGAGTGAGTTAAACCCAGTTTGCCCTCTCAATGGCAAAGTGCCACTGTGTGAAGAAATAATTTATAGTTTACTTTGCATGAACATACTTGTGTTCTAAGAGGTGTCAGCGATTAATCTCCTCAATCTGTGATTTATTTTTTCAACCTGTGATCTCCTTCCAGACATCCCACCAGGAGTTTAGCAGTCTGAAGCAGTCTAACACGGAGGCCAACCAGAGGGAGGAGGTCCTGAAGAAGCTGGCTTCAGCCCATGACAGCTACGTTGAGATCAGCAACAACCTGCGCGAAGGCACCAAGGTACTCACTCAGCACAACACACCGGCACACACGTGCCTAAGCAAGAATGCACTGTACTGCAGTAATGCATATCTTGTTGGAAACTTTCTACTTTTATTTGTTTTTTTGGTGAGGTAGTTGGCAAGCCAAGTGATTTTATTTTTGTCCCCTTTTGTTTCTCCCTCCTCAGTTCTACAACGACTTGACAGAAATCCTGCTTAAGTTCCAGAACAAATGCAGCGACATCGTTTTCGCTCGCAAGACAGAGCGGGATGAGCTACTTAAGTATGTACTTTCCTGGGTTTTGACTGGTTTGTCTGAAAATGTCTTATGAGCTGACCAGGGAGTAAAGTTAGGCCAATCAGCAATTTTACATTTGTTTCTAGTTTGTAGATTTTAACACTGTAGTAGCCAATTCCAGCATTAGTTTTAAGGTGTGTTGCAGTATAAGAATGAGAGCTGATAAATGCATGCAGTAATGATGCATGCATATGAAGGGAACATTGCTGCACAGTCACTGTTTTGTGATGCTTGAATTCTTGTTCCAGGGACCTGCAGCAGAGCATTGCCCGAGAGCCCAGTGCGCCATCCTTCAACATCCCTGCCTATCAGAGCAACCCAGCTGCCCCCGCTGGTGGCCCAACCCCTGCCCCCAGGACCGTCTTTGTAAGCAGTCACTCAAACAAACAAACACAAAGCCAACTGTTCAATACCACTGCAGCAGATTTGAGGCTGATGGTTAGGTATTGATCTGTCTGTCTTCTTTCGCTCTACCTGATAGAATCCGCAGCCTCAACAAGCCCAGCAGCAGCCCCAGGCGAAGCCCATGCCCCCAGCCAGGCCTCCTCCACCGAGCTTCACCCCTCAAGCAGCCTCCACCATTCCCACCAATGCACCGGTCACTGGCCCTCCCAGCAGCAACCCACCACCTTTGGCCCCACCGTCCCAGGCCCAGGGACCACCTTACCCCAGCTATCAAGGCTACCCAGGGTGAGTTTCCCATCACAACATCCTGATTTTTGAGTACATATTGACCCACATATGTCAGGATAGAGTTAACATGATTTTAGCCTCCTCGCACCTTTTAGAATTTTGATAGCAAAAGCATGTCTTTTATCCAATCTAAATCAATTGACCCCTTAAATTGTTCTGAAAAGATATGTCTCTGTACTGGATCTGCTTCGACACATGTTGCTAGAAATTACTTGTAATTAAGCCAAGGAATAGTTTGGGAAATATGCTCATTGGTTTTCTTGCACAGTGTTAGATGATACCACTCTACAGTACAGTAAATAGGTAGCTGGAGCCAGCAGCCTCTTTGCTTAGCTTAGCATAAAGACTGGAAACGGTAGCAAACAGCTAGCATCTCATATCATCATCATATCTTTTTAGTTTAATCTGAACAAAAACCGAGGTGTAAAATCAACATGTTGTGATTTTATGGCAAGTTACTGTACGTGTTGTAACGGCAAAGTGACTTCCTTAGTCTCGTCATCTCTGTGACGTTGCAAGGCAACCAACCTTGACCCCAGGGTAGTGTTTCCCTTCTGCTTTAAGTCTCAACATTTCTCACATTTCAGATTTAAAAATAAACAAGATATAACATGTTAATTAGTGAGCTTTAGAGGCTCCGGATAGGTGGATTCTTTTCCCCCTGTTCTCAGTCTTGAAGCTGATGCGAGGGGTATTGATCTTCTCATCTTACTCTCGTAAAAGGAAAAGCAAATAAGCATATTTCCCAAAATATTGAACGCTTTGAATTTTAAAGTTTTCTCTGTTGTGGTGTCCACCCAGGTACTTCCAGATGCCTATGGGCTACAATCCTTATGCTTACGGCCAGTACAACATGCCCAACATGCCCTACATGCAATACCAGCAGACTCCAGGACAGGGAGGCTACCCAGCACCCCCTCCTGCCGGACAGCCCTACCCTGGCTACCCCCAGCAACCCCCTCAGCAGCAGCCCTACTACCCTCAGCAATAACTCCCCTCTCCATCCCCTCATTCCTCTTCTCACCAGTTAACACCAAATAAAAAATAGCCCCAGCAATAACACTGCATCTCCATTAGCTCCCACTCCTCTCATCTTTTTGTTTTCTCACTAACTGCAGCTATAGAAACCCAAGTGAAGGGCAACCTCGAAGCTGCTTTGCACTTTTCTCTGAAATACTTTATTACTTCTTCACCCTTTATTCCTTTCTCCTTTTCATCTAACCCTCCCTTTTTCTGTCCTAGCTCATGTTTGATGGGTTCTGACATCACCTTTTAAACTATCTCGACTTTCATCAATGCACTAACCCCCCTCTTTTTTTACGTACTCATTTTCTAATGGTTTTGTTGATTGTTTAATTTAAACCCAAACTGGTTTCCATTGATAACTGACTTTGTCTCGGCTGGACTGCTGTACAACACTCATGGAGACGCACAGAATCCTAGGATTCCTTCGTTTCCTGGTTTGGGTGTATGTGTCGGGTGGGCGGATGGGTGGTCATTACTAGTCATGCCACTGATTGGAGGGCACAGCCACATCCTAACTCCCCCACCCACTCAATCAACCCCCAGTGCTTCTATATCAACTATATTCCTATTTTTGTAATGAATACTGATGCCTCGCTGATGTAAAAACCTATAAAAACGAATGGCCTGTAGGTTTTCTAATGTAGATGATGACTGTTGAGAGTTCTTCTCTTTTCTTTCGCTCTTTTCTCTCTCACACCCAGGGAATGTTGGTATATTTCTGTGTTACAATCAGAGGCTATACAAGTGGGAGAAATGGCTCTATTATATAAATATATGTATAAATAAGACTGTTTGTGGTTAACCGAGACACTCTGTGTGCTGCACTTTCATGCTCTTTGTGTTTATTTTTATTTCTCAGCTCTAATGTGATTAAAAACATCAACTGCCAGCCAGAATTTCTTGTCTTTTACAAATTGGATGTCTTGAGTTTTTATCAAACTGGAGATTTGTAAAGCAGCCAGAAGAGGGCAGTCCTGCAGCTCACAGAGGGAGATGCAGCTGAGCAACAGTTTACCTGCCATTGTCTCTCCTTTCAGCCAATCAGAGGATGAGTTATGCCATCAACTAATCGGGCGCCTTTTGACCTCCAGAGCAATGGGGGCAGAGCCCATTTAGATGACATGCAAATTACGTTCCAGTGAGGTCGTGATCTCGTCCAATCATATTTCCCTGCAGGTTATTTCTCCACAGACAGATTTCATCCCTAGATATTTATTCAGTGTCAGGAGACACTAATGGTGTGTGTGTGTGTGTGTGTGTGTGTGTGTGTGTGGCAGATGGCAGCACAGTGTGATGTCTGGAAGGATGCATGGAGATGTTGGCAGAGAGCTGCTGGTCCCCTGCCGGCAACCATCACTCCACCTCTCTCCATTTTCCCCTCTCTTCTATTCATCTAATCTGAGTTCCTATCTGCTCAATTCTTTCGGGAAAAAACCCCACCATATTTCACTTCACTTTCCCCCAGCACTCTCCCATCCTTTGTTTTTCTTCATCAGTTCTTTTGCTTCTAAGCTTTTTCTGTATACCACCTGTCTTTTTATATCCTCAGCTGCTCTCTCCTTCATTTATTTTCCCTCTCCCCTGGTTCATCTGTTTTTGTTTACCATTCATCTCTCCTTGCTGTCCAAGCCGCAAATCGTTGGCAGTGAGTTGTCTTCACTGGTCAGTATCTTTTGGCTCATAAACGTCTCATAACATCACGTCACTCTACCGTGTGTATGTGTGTGTTTTGAAAGTGAAACTCACAAGGAAGGATACACACTTTTAATCAGATCTAACAGCTCACATCTACTGGAAGTGACACAACACATATACACAGCCATGTTCCTCTCTATCCCTCTATACAGCATGCCGTTGCTGCCAAAGCCAATTGTAGCTGTGGATGTGTTTATCAAAGGTGTCTGTGCGTCAGGTGCTTAATTTTAACAAGACGTTCTCCACCAGAGGAGTGTCATATTTTAATTGGTCTGAAACAGAATAAAGGCAGCGAACAGAGCACTGTGGTGACAGGTATTAATTACCTTCTGCTTAATGGCTCCCAAACTCAGCACTGTGCCATATTGGTGCTCACACTATTCTTACTCCCACACTCTTTTCTCTCCTCCTCACCATGTGTTTGTCCGCAATATGGCTGAATCGAGGGTTTTCTTTGGCTATGATGTTGATAATTACACAGAAATACTTGATTAACAAAGCATCTTCTCTTATACAGTGATTCCCAACTTAGGGCACTAATGCATTTGCCAGGGGGTACATGTAGCTCAATCAATTTAAAATATAAATTATTAAAATACATAAATAAAGGCTATATATAATAAATATATAGCCTATATATAATCCACATATTGAGTGAGCTGTAACACCTAGCTAAACACTAGGTTGCAATTGAGATTGTTAAGTTAACGTTAGCAAGCAAGCTAGGAAGTCTAAACAGTTAGCTAAAAGTACGGATTAATTGTTCAAATAGCTAACCAAACATAATTTAGAATCCATTTAAATAAGGTTAGCTATTTAAAGTAATGAATAAGCGGTTGGAATAGTTAGCTTAAAGTAAAGCATAAACTATTCAGATAATTATTTAAAGGTGCAATATGTAATATTTACTGTATTAAATCCCAAAATGACTACAATATGTCATCAGACATTAAGGAAACATGCTAAGCTGAAATACTATCTTTTCTGACAACAATGCTAAAGCCAGTATTTTCTCCTTTTGAAATTTCCGTTCTGTGACGGAATGTCTATTTGTGTTTTGGCCTGTGTTGTTATCAACTGCCAGTAACAAATCCCAGGTAAATATTGAGGATGTATTTGAAAGATGGAGACAGCTGAGAGCCCAAAAGGATGCTGATTTGGTTTATTTCCTCCTGAATAGGTAGCTAAGCATTAGCTTCAGGCTAATTTATCACAGCTACTAGGGACGGGCGTACTCACATTGAATTATAGAGAGTACTCTAGTATATTGGTTACCCGCAAAAACAATTGAGACACAGCCAGTGAAGTGATCCCGACTGGTCCTGGCTAACGCCACCATGCTAACACACCATAACTGCTAACGTTACTAGAGGACCAGGCAAGCGGGCCACAGCTGTTTACAACGTGTAGCCGGTTCAGCGGCCATAGCTGACAAACAGTGAGTAATTTTAAGCCAAGAAAGGGTGGTTTTTAAATCGGGTAGAGAGGACTGTGAGTTTGTGCTGTTTTTAGCGGTTGTTTCTGTAATTTTAAGCCGAGAAAGTGTGTCGGTCAGTCGGGTAGAGAGGACGGCGAGGTAGTGGTGTTTCTAGCGGTTGATGCCGTGATTTTAAGCCGAGAAAGTGTTTCTCAGTCGGGTAGAGAGGACGGCGAGTAGCGGTTGTTGCCATAATTTTAAGGGGTAGAGAGGACGGCGAGGCAGTAATTTTAAGCGGAGATAGGGTGGTTGACAGTCGGGTACAGAGCTCTGCATGAGTACGGGCTTTTATGATTGTCAACATAGCCAGCATCTAACATTAGCTACGCTGTGGAGTAATGTCGGGCTATATGAGACTAGCTTCTAGCAACATTGTTGGATGCTGCATCCTCAACATTGACATATATAAAATGGACCAACAGATCCCGTTGCTCTGGACGGAGACCAGTGAAGGATATTAGAAGCACTTTTCCGGTGATGGCTGAGCATTACTGCGCAGCCTCCAACTGAGAGAGACGACGTAAATGTGACGTGAGCAACCTGTCTGAAAGTTGTAAGTCTTTGGGTAGCTGTGCCAAGAGAAATCTCAATAATTCCCAATCTTATCTTCAGATGTAAAGTTATTCGCTGTCAAAGTGACGTCAAAATGAATGGCAGTCAATGGAATGATAGTTATATAGAAGTAATGAATAAATGTTAGAATAAAAAAGTAGAAATAGTTGGCTAAAAGTAAATGATTAATAGGCCTAGTGAAAAAGCTGAAGGTAGTGGACAAATAGTTGAACTGTATTAAAGTAATGGATCCATTACTTTTAGCTGACAATGGTTGAGACAGATAGCTAAAAGTAATGTATAAATCATAATTATACTAGATGGTTTGTTGAAACTTCACGTTTCTGCCAATTCCCAAGTATGTAGCTACAATGATAAATGCAGACCAGAATGACCAAAACATTGGCAGTTCAATTGTACAAAATAATATTGAAACATAATCACTTTTATTAATTGATAGTGTTAAATATCATCCAGTTTAAAATAAACTGTAATGAACAAATTAAAAACATGATGGTAGCAAAGTGTGCAGATGCTTTGGCTTTCATTTTGCTTTCTGTCTTCCTTCCATAAAGTGCACTGTGAAGTGTCTTTTTTTTTAAAAGGTAAGAATGGCATAGCGCTAAATTTATGGTGTTAATTTGTTCAGTCTGTTGGCTTACAAGTTGCCAGTATCGGTGCATGTGCGTTGGCTGATAATTTTGCCTCAACGAAACAGCTCTCTGGCCCTGGTATATGTGAAGGGTTTTTTTGTGCTTTTTTCCATAGAAGCGAAATGCCTGAAATAGCTTTGATTGACAGGTATAGAGACTCAGTTACTATAACAACTACCTCCTGGCTCTCACAAGCACTTCTCTCTCTCTTCCTTTCCACCCCCCTCACCTCTTCTCTTTTTATTTTCCTTTACCAGCTCTCCTTTTTACCCCCGTCTCCCTCTCACCCCCTCACTATGTGCTTGTGTGGGTGTAGAGGGAAGAGATTATGAAAAAGAACTCAACTGCAATATTCCTTCACATGAAGATGTTTGTGTTGCAAGATAGGGGCCTGGCACTAGCTATTGGATCTAACCTGTGTGGGTGAGGGTAGGCGAGAGTGGGAAGATAAAACATGCTTATACAACACAGGGAAATAAGCCTTTTATATTCCCTTCGTGTTTCCTTTTTGGTGCTTGTTCTTCTGTCAGGTTGAGCTGCTATGCTTGTATAATCAAGTCAGTCCACCGCGCGGTGCTCTTGCATGTGTGCGTGTGTGGGTGTCTTTGCATGCATGCCCGCACTTGTGTCAGCAAGCGGCACAGTGAGGCCCCCGGATATGAAGAGTGAATTTCAAGCACGATAGAATCTAGTGGGACTAACACTGGAGAGCACAGAGCGGCAGAGAGAAAGTGTGTGTGTGTGTGTGCGTGTGTGCGCTGCTGGGAAGAAGACGGATGTCATTGCTGCCACCTGCTTTAGTGGGACAAAGGCCAGACACATACACATACTTGCATATGCAGACAGCCAAGCAGAGGTCAAAGCAATCTCTTAACATAGCATTAATGATATGATTTACTTAACCTTCTTACACTTAAACTATCTCAGGCCCTCCATCCCTTCCTGTCAGAGTGCCCCGTCCCTCTCCTCCACCATGTCTCTGCCTCTCCTTTCATCTCCCCATCTCTGAGTCATCACACAGGGTGAGAGGTCTGAGGCAAAACAAGCTGCCAGAGTTGGACATGCCATAACAATGCACACCTGTGTGCGTGCGCTTGTGCAAGTACATGTGCACGCAGCTGTCTCAGAGCTGTCAACAGGAGAGAGGAGGGAACATTTCCAAGTCTTACTGTAAATACAAAAGCACACAGACTGCCCATATATACTGTATGTGTGTCAGCTCTCACCGCTGTGGCTTTCTCCAGAAGTTGCTCTGCCGCTTTATTGATTGGTTGTCTCGCTTTGTGGCAGGAAATGAGATGGCGGGTCTACGCACCTGTGTGACCCCAGCTGCAGAGAGCTCCTTTAATGATCTGAGCTCGGCTGCCTGGGTCTTGTGCTGCAACCTGCTCTTCATTTGGCTCAGACCAATAGCACACCCTCAGCCTCTCTTGTGCACAGAAGATAGATGCTACTCTTGTCCGTGTTTCAGATCACATAGAGAGCACCTGTAGTGGTCTGTACTCCCTTCTGCGTGTTGCAGAAGTTTACAGTTTAAAAAAACTGAGCTGTGCATCACATTGCATGTCTAAGTGTTTTAATATTGATCTATTTGATGCTGCAAATTGACCATTGCAACTCCTATCGGTATTTTTGATCTAAACTTGTGCTGATGTCGACCTGCTTGGTGGTAGTTTGGGGGCATTTCTGCACCGTTTGCACAGAGGGGCCATAATTCAGAATTAATTAGGCTACGATTCACGGGGGAAGGCGCAGCCCATAATAAGACATTTAAAACAGGATGGGATCTGGTATCCAAGTGCAGGGTATCCATAGAGACCGTTGCTATGGCGGAGAAAAATCTCACCTCATTAGGAACAAATATAAATAGCCTTGCGACTCAGCTTATGGTCATGATGCCCACAGCTGAGAGAACAGGCTTAGAGGCTTCCAGGTCAACGATACAGGATCAGAGTAAGGATGTGGAGAAAGAGAAAGTGATAAATGGAGGAAATGATTTAAGAGAATTAAATGGAAGGAAGGAGGGAAAAAAATGAAGAAGGTTTGGATGGAGGGAGGGAAAAGATTAAGTTCCTGAGGATGGGAGAAACTGGAGAGGATGTACGTGTGGGAAAGAAAGAAGATAGATGAGGAAAAGATTCACTGTTGTCTGATGAAAATCTCTCAAATGTCAACCTGTTTGTTTTTTTAACTAAAATTGTATAAGGGAGCTTCATGACCCCAGATTTTTTGAAAATCAGTGAATTTACATGCAGTGTGCTTTACAATGAAATAAAATCACGAGACA
Organism: Sander vitreus; assembly: GCF_031162955.1. Taxonomy (NCBI): domain Eukaryota; kingdom Metazoa; phylum Chordata; class Actinopteri; order Perciformes; family Percidae; genus Sander; species Sander vitreus. The sequence goes on from NC_135868.1 coordinate 16,467,983, forward strand.
GGATCAGGCAACAAGCAAGATAAAGATATAATCCCAAAACATAAGTGCAAAAGAAAGCATGACTGAAATAGCATAATGACATGGTGTGGATGCCTTGTGGAAATAAAGCAGAATTCTTTTTTTTTCTTCATCTCCAAGAACTGACTTTTGCAGAACTGGCGTTTTCTTTTCTTTTCTGAGCGAGGAGGGGAGAGGAAAGGACGGCAGGCGTTGTGGGAGGAAAGATGGGAGTGGGGGCTGTGAGAGAAGCTGACAGCCAAGTGTAGAGGTGACAGATGGGAGCAAAGAGAAAACCCGAGACATCCACCACTGATTGCATCAACAGGTCTGAGCCTCTCCAGGTATGCTGCAGTGCAGTACAGTATTACTACAGTATTGACTCATCCCTGTTGTTGACAGTCCGGAGGTCCTGTATGGACTTTATCTGTCTCACTGCTTCCTGTGTTTTTACTTTCTCTTTCTCTTTCACGCACGCACACTGCCTCTCTTCAGTGTGCGTGCGTGTGTGCGTGTGCGTGTGTGTGTGTGCGCTGAAAGTCTGGTTAGTGACATAAGACCAAAGAGGCTGTGTGTACTCCTGGTTCCTTTTGAAACGTGCAATGTTATTATTCCTCACATCCGGAATCTCTTCATTTTTATTTAGTAGGTGCAATTATTGCACGACACATAGAACATAACAGCAATTTCCTCATCTCCCCTTTTACTCGTTAATTGCATTTAAACTGCTGAAATTTAGCTCCCAGATTATATTAAATGTTATAACACAATCAGTCAGAGATCCATTTGCAGTTTGAATGCCCTCATAGCGGTGGACGCTGTGTAGCCTTTGCAAATTTTCAGGCAAACTGGTCAATTAAGGCAGAAAAAGCATTGAGACTCCGTCCTCTCGATGCAAATAAACCTTAAAAGCTTGTCGGGGCTTTCTGTTCTTCAAAGCTAAATGGTTTTCTCTGCCTTTGTTGTGAACAGTGTGTTTTCAACTTGGGAACAAAGGTGTCTGCGACTGAAAGATGAAAACTGCGACAACTGATGAAGATGGTATAGAGTTCAGACGTGCGTTTTTGTAGGCTGTCTAATTGAGGAGATTGTTTGATTCCTCTTCCTCTGCATTTCTCTCTCTGAAGACCTGTCAAACTCACAATCGGCGAAAACAACATGCATAGAAGGATTCGAGGAGCGGGAGGGAAAAAGAGTGGCGAAGGAAAGACAGTGTTTAGGAAGAAAAGGAGGGAGTTTACGCCCACCGCCTAAAGAGATGAGAAACCAGGCAGAGGATGGGGAGAATATGTGGAGGAAGCAGTGTTTGAATGCCAGAGCTCATCAGCCTGTCAAACATCCGTTATAGACCACAAACCCACACAGCCATTGCACTGGTGAGGTCTATCACTTAACAGGTGCACTTCTTTCACCTTCACACACACATTTTCTCATAAACTCTGATACTGTGTGTGTGCGTGTGTGCGTGTGTGTGTGTGTGTGTGTGTGTGTGTGTGTGTGTGTGTGTGTGCGCATGTGCCACATTTACGCACATTGAGCCTGTCCACATAGCATAAACCCGTCTTGGATGATTTACATACAGCGGAAGGTGATCCACAGTAAGTCACTTTCATTGATCAGAAAATAAAACCAGGAAGGAGGATTCTTTATACTGATGCTTCCTTCACCCCACTCCTGAGCTGAACTGTTTTAACTCTGCGCTGGCACAATCTGAGTGCGCAATTTCAGGCCAACCCACGTTCGAACCCATATTATTCCTCACTGTGCTCATAGTTTTGTAATTCGCACTGCATCTAAATTCATCATCCACTTTCCCTATGGGGTTACATCAGGGCTTTTTTGTTTTTTTTACCTCATATATAAGTACAGTTAAGACCACAGGAGCCCCATCAAACAGGTATTTTTGTTTCTATTGTGGGTGGGAAATGAAGCACCAAATGATCTCTAATTAATTATCAATGAATTAATTGAAACCTTCTCAAGGGCTCTCTCCTTTATCCTGGACCCTACATTGTTAGCTGTATTCTATATTTTACTCATTTTCTAGACCCTATGTTACTTTATTAACCATTTCAACAGCTTTAGATGTATTTGGAAGCAAATTCTTCGTTTGCAAAACAGCAGTGACATCTTTCCGCATCCTACCAATGAGAACTGTGATGTCTGTGCTACTAATGTAAATGCTGTTGTGGTGCAGAATTGTGACTCTGGGTAGATCATACACTATTTTAAGATGTAACCTTTTCAGAGGATCTTTCACTTACCGTTTACCGTATAAAAAAGAGCTCCTGCAGGGATATTAAAAATGGTCATAGTATTCTGTAATCCATTATGTAAATGACCATGATTTTTGAATCTTTTGAGATTAATAGGTTTTCTGACATAAGCATTAATGACACTTTATCATAGGGATTAAACATTTTTTTCATACATAATGTATAATCAGATATTTTACATACAAGAATTATAATTGTTTTAGATTTAAAGAGGAACTTCATTATATTTCAACTTGGACCCCATTTTCCCATGTCTAAGTGACTAATGGGGACAACAATTTTTTGAAATTGGCCCAGTATTAAGCGAGAGCCCTGCAACCGCAAAATGTAATCCTATGGGGCAATGATATGGAGTTATATTCCTATCTTTATTTAAGAGCGCATTCTTTCAATCTGAGAGCATTTCTCACTGATATTACGTTCAGATTTTGGAATAATTTCCCTCAAAACCTTGCTCTCACACTCAAATAGTCACTGCTCGCGCTTGGATTTGCTCTGCTCGTGCTCAAACTTTGTGCTTGGACTCAGATATGTTGTTCTGTGGACAGATTTTCTGCTCTCAGCTTTGGCCCTTCTCCTCGCACTCAGCCTGATTCTTCGCGCTTGCAAATCTTCTCCTCTCGGATCTCTCCTGCGCGCTCGGATTTTTTTGTGTTACAACACTCAAAATTCCACAACCAATAGAATGCCAGGTGTAGTGTTGACCAATGGAATGATCCCTGCCCTGTTGAGGGTGCGTTCGTTTTACGTTAGAACGTCCGTTGCGGACGGCTCCTCTGTAACCAAGTTTATTCACCCCCGCCGTCCATCGCTTTATTATTAGTATATGTCAATAATGTGCACAGCATGGTCGACGCTCTTTCACCTGCACCCATCAAGAAACGGGAGAAAGCTTTGAAGTGGGACATATCAAGTTACGTACACAACTATGAGGGTGAGTAACATAAATGTAGCACATAGCATATGGCGCTAGCCATAGCTAGCCTAGCTTGATGTCCGTAAACAAATAGCTTTTCTTTATACCGGTAGTTTAGCTAGCTAGATTGAACGACATATGACGGACAGTATGTGTGTATTTACAACAGGTATTTAATGACCCCGCTTTGTATTTTTTTCCTCGTTTGGTTAACCATGTTCCTGGGGATTTTGCTAATATTAGACATGTTAGAGGCAATAGTAAAACCTAAACTGTAATATAACTGAAAAACAAAAGAAACTGGATTGTTTGTATCAGTTTGTACATCACTGTTGTATGTTTTTCAGATATTGTTCTAAATTCTTATAACATTTTAACAATAATAACATTCATATCTATCTGTATAGAAAGTTGTAAGTACAATTTCACTCCTATAATAAAACACTATTTAAAATAGAAGTTATTTATTTTTACCCTAATGAAATCAATACAAAGTAAACTGAACAGAAAAAAAACAAGTATTGTGTTTCAGTTTCCCTTCTTCCAGGTGGGGCTGAAGTACCCTTGTTGAACTGTATCACAGCTGCACCGTGTGCATGGACCAGTGTTGTACAACCACACTACTGTGTTGTTCCAGTCAGTACGTTGCTCCAACTCAAAATCCCATTGGTTCCCCTTGTACTCACCTGTGTGCAGAGGGCAGGCAGCAGTGGCACAAACCAAGAACATTAGCAAGTCTGATAATCATGTAATTTTAAAATCATGTTACATACACTTATCATTTCTTTATCTTGCTTAAATTCACAGAGTGCACAACCAGGCCCGGGAGAGAAAATTACTGTGGTGTCTACAAAACCAAAGCAGAGAAGGTAAGGTAAGCTAGTAATGTTAAATAAAGCTATGTACACCTAATATATTATGTGTTGATGTCTATGAATTTGTCTTAAATAGGAGCACACTATACAAAGACAACAGTGGAGAGGTGCTGGATCTGTCTGTCCTCAAAGTGCCAGAGATCTACAAGGACTTCACCCCTGTTTTTGCACCACCACCTGCATAATCTAAGTGATAAAATAGATAACAAACTATTATTTTCTCTGCTTACAGGTGCCTGTAATGTCTGCCGATATATACAATCAAATTAATAAATGTTAAGTATAACTATTTCTTAAATCATTGTAGTTTTTCAGAGCAATAAGATACAGATTATTAAAGCCATGTTCATATTTGCAACCAATTAATACCCTTATCAAGGCAAATAGGTTTTTCATGTTCTGTAAAAAAAAAAGTAAAATTAAATTTACCAGAGTGGACACTTGCAGGTTATTAAACGGCTTTAATTTACCTTGTCAAAACAATGAGTAATTCATAACAAACTGCACAATATTTGACATAAAACATACAAAGCGTATGGTTCATACTCCTGTGAAGCAGTACACATTGCCTGTAGGATTTACTGTAGCAGGAACATTGATATTGGCAAACAGATGACCCAGGTACAGGTGAGTTTGTGAGCAGGGTTATTATACTAAAATAAAGATAAGCCTAGTGTTCACAAGAGGGTTAATTCAGGTAATGCAACACAAGTTAAGAATAATTCAATTAAAGAGGAGGTATATACAACTAGTAGAAGATAAATTAACTATACAAGAGCTATTAAGGTAAAGTGAGGTAGTAGTAAGCTAAAGTGACGTATAATCAATAGCAGTGAGTCAAGTCAACAGTGTACATCAGAATAATATATACTGTGATTAAGTAATGATTCTTAGTGTTGTCTGTAGCCTACTAATATAACAAAACAGAAAACTAATATAGTGTATGATGCAGTATGGAGAACAACCGAGTCCCATATGACCCCAAGAGACTTTGCAGCTTTTGATGATGTTGCAGATGGTTGTAGTCTGTAGCCAGCCATACAGTAGGTAGATCTGCAACAGCAGGGTGACTTCTAGCTTTCATGGGTTGGTGATAAGACACTGTGCTGCTATGATGCAGCAGCTCAACAGTGGTCGAGCCCTTCAGCCCCAACTGGAAGAAAATAAAATACTTGTTTTTTCTGTTCAGTTTGCTTTGTATTCATTAAAAAAAGCATATAATTTCTAGATCTGTTTTTATTATAGTGGTAAAATTATACTTAACATTACAATGTTTTATACAGACTGATATGAATCCATCATTTTCAGACTAATGTTATATGAAGGAATGAAGACTAAATTCTGATGAACAACACATGAGGCAAAAACTGACACAAACAACCCAGTTTCTTGTGGTCTTTTAGTTATATTACAGTTTAGGTTTTACTATTGGCTCTAACATGAAATTAGCCAAATCCCCAGGAGCATGGTTAACCAAACGAGGAAAAAAACTAAGTGGGGTCATTAAATACACACATACTGTCCGTCATATGTCGTTCAATCTAGCTAGCTAAACTACCGGTATAAAGAAAAGCTATTTGTTTACGGACATCAAGCTAGGCTAGCTATGGCTAGCGCCATATGCTATGTGCTACATTTATGTTACTCACCCTCATAGTTGTGTACGTAACTTGATATGTCCCACTTCAAAGCTTTCTCCCGTTTCCTGATGGGTGCAGGTGAAAGAGCGTCGACCATGCTGTGCACATTATTGACATATACTAATAATAAAGCGATGGACGGCGGGGGTGAATAAACTTGGTTACAGAGGAGCCGTCCGCAACGGACGTTCTAACGTAAAACGAACGCACCCTCAACAGGGCAGGGATCATTTCATTGGTCAACACTACACCTGGCATTCTATTGGTTGTGGAATTTTGAGTGTTGTAACACAAAAAAATCCGAGCGCGCAGGAGAGATCCGAGAGGAGAAGATTTGCAAGCGCGCAGAATCAGGCTGAGTGCGAGGAGAAGGGCCAAAGCTGAGAGCAGAAAATCTGTCCACAGAACAACATATCTGAGTCCAAGCACAAAGTTTGAGCACGAGCAGAGCAAATCCAAGCGCGAGCAGTGACTATTTGAGTGTGAGAGCAAGGTTTTGAGGGAAATTATTCCAAAATCTGAACGTAATATCAGTGAGAAATGCTCTCAGATTGAAAGAATGCGCTCTTGAATAAAGATAGGAATATAACTCCATACAATGATGCACCGTTAATGTACATCCACTAAAAGGCCTGTTTTTTTGCCACAGACAGGCTCAGATTGTTATTTTAAGTGTCTGACTAAGGTATGGTATCCTTTCGCTTGGCAGCCCGTTTTGCGGCTGCCGGCTACAGTAGTACAATATGTACAGTATTATGGACATAAACCAATAAATAGCATGTACAGTAGAATGAGTCTTGTTTTGTGATAAACAGTACAAAAAGCCAGCAGGGTAACATGTACAGAGTGGGCAAAGTTAAATAAACACAGTCAGTCAAATATAGCCTAGGTAAGATTACGGGATGTGCAAATGAGCCTAAATTTAATGTACAGTATCTTTATTAGGACTACATTTTCAAACATCTATGTGTATTTATATATTATCCTTATGATTTGAACAGTGTGCAACATTTGAATTAGGAAGCCTCCACTCAGCATGTTTTACCTCATTTGAATAAAGCAGCAAGTCTGTTGCAAAACATCATGAAGACCATTATTCTTATCCTGAGCAATAGTTCACATGAAACTAAAATCATGAAAATTATGTATTCTTAATTAGAATTAATGTAGCCTAAAAGAAAGGCTGTGCTGCTGTGTCTCACTGAGGTTAAGAAGAAGCAAAGGAGGAGGTCTATTTGTCTGTTTCTTGTCTGTGGCTGTCTAGTCACCCGGCCACATGCTCCATCATAGTTTAAATATTCATAGCGCACCCTCTGAATATTCATGATGCCCCTATTAATATTCATGAGCTTCACTTGTTGAGGTGTCACTCGATCTCTTGTACACACAGGCACACAGACATTTCACACACTGATGATCAAAGGAGATAGCTATGTCTCGGGCAGATTCATAACCAGTGGTGTAAGTTACTCTAGAGCTGTGATGTAATGGTAAATAAAAACTGGCAAGTCCATTACATCCATAAAACTAGTGACTATCTCATAGTAACGGAATAGTTTGACATTGTGGGAAATATACCTGTTTGCTTTCTTGCCGAGAGTTAGATGAAAAACATGCGTACAATATTAGAAGTTAATGCCAGCAGGTGGTTAGCCTATAGACCTGAAATTGAGACAACAGCTAGCCTAGCATCTCTAAAGCTCACTAATTAACATGTTATATACTATTTGTTTAATCAGTACAAAAACCAATGTGGAAAAGTGACATTTCACCGTTTCACAAGAGGTTATGTGCCAGGCAACCAGGTAAGATTAAAGAAAGTTAACTGGGAATAAAAAAGTGCTTTTTAAGTTAATAATGAACTGAGTATTGAGTAACACAGACACACGCTAAGTCTGCACAGCAATGTAACACTGACTGTGTCGTTTTAAGGGTAATGTGCTGGTAGATATTATATGGACTTACTTTATGTGTCTATTAGAGGAGGCAGTGAGTTTACCCTTCACGGCCTGCCTGAAATGAGGGCCACTCTGATCCCAGTTCCAGTAAGGTCTTTAAACAGACATCCCTGCACCTCAGTGAGGTTCTGGAACTGATGTAACGGTAACACACACACACACACACACACACACACACACACACACACACACACACACACACACACACACACACACACACAATCAGCTGTGCGCTTTCTAATGAGGTCTGTTTATATAACAAGCCACAACAGTAGCGGTATTTCTGTGCACACGCACCACGCCACCGAGTCTGTCCTGTGTGCACACATGCCAACCATAGTGCCAGAACCAACAGACAGCAGGTGTGTGTGTGTGTGTGTGTGTGTGTGTGTGTGTGTGTGTGTGTGTGTGTGTCATAGGCAACCACTTTGTAGGACAGATTTTAGATTATATGCACACCAGTTGTCTGTGGATGACTCCAATTTCATTAAGCTGCATTAATGTTGAACACAATGTAAAAGCATTCCTTGTAAGTCAGTGAAGTGTCATTCAAACATTACGTTTACGCGTGTGTGTGTGTGTGTGTGTGTGTGTGTGGAGATGGAGAGAGAGCAGTGATGCACACACATAGCAATGTGTGTGCGTCAATTTTGGATGACGCACATCCTGAGTCCTGCGATCAGTCATCTCTGTAGTTTGTGGTTATAACTTTGAATCTGGTGCCCCTATAAGTCATATATATACAGTATGGACATGTATTGCTTATTGTTCATATGTAGCATCATCACAAGAGCAGAAAGATATTTCCGAAATACTATATTTTCTATTATGTATATAATATACAATTTGTTGTCTTCTCTTCAGTGTTGAAATCAGTTCTGAAATTCAAAACTATTAAAACAGGGTCTGGATCAATATTGATATTAACTTCTTCTTTCTTGGGACAAGGGGTGAAGCTGCGAAGTCGGTTTGCCTTCTCCAGGCTACATTTATTACTTATCGGAGAGATCTCAGGTTATATCTTGTGTAATTCTGTCCTTGAATAATGGAGTCTGTGAATGACTTTGAACTGAATGAGACGAGAATTAATAGAACAAGAATGAATCTGCTCTTGACTTGATGCCCCTATCTCCTCATAGATCTGTGTCTCTAGTTTATTCTCACATTTGGTTTTCTTTCTTAGGAATTATTAAACATCATAAGGCGCAGCCTCAACTTGACCTGTTTATAAGGGGAGACTTGTCAAAAACAGAAGCACTTTTAAAATTAGCTGTGTGGGTGTGCATGTAGTTTCTGATTTGCAGTAACCTGAGGACTTGTAGGAAGTCCACACTTCTTTTGCAACTAAGCACACATACCAATTGTGGGAAATAATTAACAAGTAAAGGTAGTATAACACCATAAAAAACTGAAATAACATTCATTGCTTATTTTTGCCCTGGGACCCTAGCAGGTTAACCTGGCCATGTACCCCAATTAATTATATTTGTTAAGAATGGGTGCAATCAGGGCTGTAGCTATCACTGGACTTGGACATATGACCTCAGTATTTTTAAAATGGACCTGGCCATGATACAGATATTTAGCTTGGTAACATTCAACAAGATGCCATCCACATAAAAAGATATCTTATTACTTGTGTCTGCTGTGGTGAAACCAAAGATAGATAAGACTTGATGATTCAGCTTCAGATGGGCTCTTTGGTAAGTGCAAACAGACGTGGGTTAAGAATACCACGTCTCCTGCCCAAGGCTGTAGCTACCACTGAGGACACTGAGGTCTCATCCTCTGTAATACGTATTACACATGTTGGGTTTTTTAAGGTGCATACTGATCAAAATACAATGTTTTATTATAAATTGAAACCACCCAACAATATATAGGCCTACAAGTACAGCTGAAATGATTTGACAATTAAACACTTTTTTGACCATTTCCAGCTTCTAAAATTTGAGGATTTTTCTGCATTGAGTACTTTTACTTTAAGTACATTTTCCTGATGATACTTACATACATTTACTTGGGTAACATTTTCAATGCAGGACTTCTACTTATAACAGAGTATTTTTACAGTGTGGTATTAGTACTTTTACTTAAGTAAAGGATCTGAATACTTCTTCCACCACAGCATTTTAGAGGGGAATATTGTACTTTTTCCACCCAAAAGTGTATGTCCAGTTATAAATATCCAGTTTGAGTGGTATAACTTCGGCCGTTTTTTTACTTAACTGCACAATCTATAGGACATATATATGTGCAGTATATAAAAATGATTGTACATATATCCTGCATCATAATAAGAGGCTGGCTAAGTAGGCCTATCTTCTTGTTATCAATGAAATGATTATATTTTTTTGACTTGGTAGTACCTGAAATAAAAGTGACATTCCCAGTATGTTGAATAAACAAATCCAAATCTAAATACAGTTCTCGATCCCAATGATTAATGTTAGATCTCTAGGCAACAGATGAGAGGCTGCCAGATCCTATCAGAATCTACAAGGCTGTCCTTTAATTAATATGCTTTCAGGGTGTACAGTGTTAATTTGACCATGTGAACTTCCTGTTTCTTCCTACATAAGAGCATTGGTAGAGGACTTATTCAGATCTTTTGAAGTAAAATTAGCAATACTACAATATGAAAATGTTACATTACAGGTAAAAGTCCTGCATTGAAAATGTTGATTAGGTAAAAGTAGGCTATATAAGTATTATTAGCATGTACTTAAAGTATCAAGCAAAGGTAAATAAATATGTAGGCAGCGTTTAACAGTTAGTTGGTCGAGGGGATGCTAATTTTAACTACCTCATATATATGTTGTATATATATATATATAATGGTGACTTATAGGTTTTGTGTCTAATATCTTAATGTGTAAAGTAACCATAAAGCTGTCAAATAAATGTAGTGGAGTAAAAAAGTAGGCTACACCATAACATAGAATGCAAATACTCAATTGAAGTACACAGAAATGTGTAGGCTACTTACTGTAGGTAGCCTTCAGAAAAATGTACAGTCCACCACTTCATAAGAGAAAAATCTTTACGTTGACAAAGCTGTAAGAGAGTATTTCGTGTTGTGTCCCCTCAAGTGTTAGTGTCAGTTATTGCAGTAGTAGTATTGCATAGCAAGGGATATTTAATTGAGTTCAAAAGGAAATGGAAGACAAAGAGAGACATACAGTATGTATGGGAGCGAGGGACAGAGATGGAGATGAGTGGGCTGGTGGAGGGCTGATTCTCGTGCATTGCTTGCGTGTGTGTGGGCGCGTGGCAGGGTTCAGAGCATAGAGCTGTCGGCCCTCCTCCTTTCCCTCCTTACTCCTCCCCCCGTTCTCCCCCCGTGCTCCCCCTGCTCCCGACAGAGACAGGCAAAAGGCGGAGGAGGAGCAACGGACCTCACAGTCAACAGACAGCAGTAACGTTAGGTCGGTCGGTAGAATACACCGGCAGAAGCCCACGGAGGGAGGAAGACATCACCTCACGGTAAGCTAACGGACATTCTCAACGCGAAGACATCTCTCCGACTAGCTTGATTAACGGTTAGCGTTAACCGTTGGTTGTACGTCGACGCTTTTTTGCTGTCTTGTGATGCTGTTTTAGTCAGCGCCGTCCCTTGTTGCTTGTACTTTTGCGATATTATTCACACCACATCATGGGCTAGGTTGATACAAAAACACACTGGGTTAAGACATATTTATAATTTAGCCGAAACTCTACTGAGTTGACGGTTAAATTAAGGGCTCCAACTAGCTATCAGTCGCATTTCCCCCCGGGTCTGTAACGTTAGCGACACCAATGAATGAATGATAACGTTAATTTAGGAGCCAGTCAATTTATTGTATTTTTTTTTAACGGATTTTAACAAGATACCTCTCTCTTTATATGCCTTGTGGCTTGTGTGTGTTTGAGTGTACAAATGTCAGTTTTAAGGCGATTTAAGTTGCCTATGTGTGTCCCTTTCTGTAATACTGAGTTCCTCCTGTGTATCCTTTGCCCACCGTCCTATCCGCTGATCCACATGCAGCTGACAGCACGGTCAAGTCGCCAGCAGGAGGTCCACTCCCTCCCGGGTGTAAAAATAGCCCGATATGGCAGCTTAGCCTGGGTCACGGTAATGCGACACACAAACAAACGCACACTCTATCAGACACGGTTCCCATCGGTTTCCTGCATTCACCCATCCAAGAGGGAGAGTCCCATCCCGAGTAGATCGCACAAACCCGATCGTGCTCCGTTATCGGTTTGTCCCGTTATGTAGGTCAACAGGATGCCACAGAAGTTGTGCATGAAGAAGATGACACCTGTTTGTTTGCCTACTTACCGCATCCTCCGTTTAAACGTGTGACACAGTGAAGATGCCATCAGTTGTAGACTGAACTATAAAGAGTTGCAATTGCGAAGCTTAATTTTGTGTGAAGTAGCCCTTTAACACCAGCACTCTTGAGGTTTGAGTTCAGCTGCAGAGCGACACAGCTGTCGCACCCACAAGTCACTTTGGTAATAAAGCTGGTGGCTGCTCAAAGGACGGTGTAACCTACATTTCTTCTCGTGTGTAGCCTACTTTCTGTTCTTCGCTTGTCTTAAAGTAGATAGTGAAATAATGGTTGCCCTGTTTTATATGACTTAAATATGCAGCAGCAAGGACATAATAAAATATGCACAGAAGGGAAAGAATTCAGCTGCAAATGTGAAAGGTGCAGGCACACAAGATGCAACAATATATAAAAAAACTAAGAAATGTGTAAGTGAAAACTCTAAATACCCTATATACTGTAAGAGGGAAAGCAGTCCAATTACAGACTCAGGGGCAAAGCCTGTACAGATTATGGATAAACAAAGCACTGAATGCTTTGCCTCAAAATTCTCAATTATTTTAAACCAGAGAGACCTGCTCTCTAGTTCTGAGTCTCTTGCTGAATCATTTCCTAATGAGCTCAGAGCTGAGGGAGAAAACATCACAAATCCCCTTTTAAATTCAGCCGCAACCTTAGAGACAAAACACAATCAGCTTCTGGGACCACAGGCACTGATGATTTCTGTTTTCTATTTCTATTCTGTTTGGTTTTCAGGAGATGGAAGGGTACAAGTAAAACAATAATCCAGACTAGCAAATCCTTAGAGATGAGAAAAATGTACAGATAAATGTCTAGAAGTACAGAGGGCAGGATAAAAAATCCAAGCATACAAGGTAAAATAGTAGACCTCAGTGTTAAACTGCCACTGATATTTATAGTCCTGGTATTTGAAGATACATTTTTCAGTGGTCTTCTTAATTACAAACAGGATTGCACTGGATTTAAGCACTTAATGCAACTTGGTAAAGCTGACAATGGCCATCTTAAGTAGCTTTTGGATATTTCCCCACTGGCCTGCCTGTGTGTCAGTGTAGATGAGCCAGGCAGCTTTTGGCTGGAGAAGAAAGGTGTCCTGGTGAGTAGGTGGTTCTGAGGCTGGAGGCTTCGGGAAGAGCAGCAGATGGATGATGATGTAGCGGGTACTTGCGCTCCCTGCCTCCTGCCGCCATCCGTCACGCGCTAATGATCGTGTCACACCTTCTCCCCAGGCGGCCGGCCGCTTCTGCAGCGCTCAGCTCAAAAACTGGTAGCTCCACTCAAATCCCCTCTCCATGGCCGTCGGCTGAAAAGCCTGGAGACAGACTGTACTGCAAGCCTCTCTATCACTAATTCTTCACTTTCCTCTTTCTCCATCGTCTTCCTTCACCCCTCTTTACCTTTAAAGCCCCTGCAGACTCTTTTCTCATCTCTCTTCATACCCTGCTTCCCCTGCCTCCCATTCATCTTGTTTTCTCTGTAGTGCATCTGCTCCACGTCGTTCTTTTCCCTCTCTTTCCCACTTATATCATGTCCCTGTTCGCTGGTATTGCTCTCAATTCACAGCTCTAATACAGTTTAAAACCAACATTCTTTCTCTTATTTTATAAACAAAATGTCTTTGATTGCATTAATTAAAGGAGATGTGTTGTTTTTCCCTTGCCCCTCCCCCCTGTGAGGTCTAATGTCAGGGTCAGTTACAGTGCAGCACACATGGAGTTGGTCTGTTTGGCACATTAGGGAGTCTCCCAAATTATTATGTCCTAAAGATTGTTTAGGTGTCTTCCCTAGGTAGGATGCAGAACAAAGCTAAGACAGTGATACAGAGCTGCAGCATCTGTCAAACAGTTCTGCTCTAATACTTTGCAATTATTTTCTTGATTGATCAATTATTCATCTTATCTGTATGTGATAAATGTGAGAAAATATTGAAATATGCTTTTCACGATTTCCTAGCTCCCAAGGTGACATCTTTATGTTGGTTATTTTGTCCGACCAACAATCAAAAATGCTAACATATTCTATTTTATTAGTTTTATTAGTATAGGAAGAGCAGCAACTCTTTACACATGACAAGCTGGAAATAGGAAATTGTCTAGCATTTTTGCTTTAATTGTGACTGAAATGGAGTTAGTTTTTAATTAACATTAATTTCCTGTTGATCGATTAATTGACTAGTTGTTACACGTCTAAATAAAACAGAATCACATCTTTTCAATTCACAGAGAGCAGAGCCCCGTTCTATAATCCCTCAACTCAGGGTGGTTTCATATCACTTGACTATTTTTTCTGGAAAACCTCCATCAATGCGCTATATCAACACAAACATGCTAACTATAGGGTTATGTTATCACACAGTAATATATAAAGTACAGTATGTTTTAAACCAATTCTAATTGTAAAGTACCACATTGAATTTGATGATGTTCCCATTATAAAATGACCTTATAAAAACATGCAGAGATTTCAGGCGCCTCTCTACCATACTAAGAATATTTTTGCTGGGTGGAATCACTGCTGTCATGTATAGTGTTTCATTGAGGCGGCATTGGGAAGTAAACACCTTTGGTTGCACATAGACTGACAGAGGTCTTTTTTTAAAAAGTGCTATAATCTCCAGTCGGGTGTTAAATAACCATGTTATGGGACTCTGCATCCTCTGAGCTCGTTATTCTGTCCCAGGTGTTACATGAATAAGTGTCCCCTTGAGGTCTGTGTTACAGCAGAATGTGTCCCCATTGAATGCAGTTGGCCCTTCAGGAAAAGATTGTGGAATTCCACTTCCTCTTGTGTGTGTCTTTCTCTTTGGTCTCTGCAATATTCTCACCACTGGGATCAGAGACTCAGCTTGGCATTCTGGGAATATCAGTGCTGGCGGATCGGATGATACTCTCCACAGCTGCTGTTTCTAAGAAAAGCTTAAGGACACACTCATGCAAACACACCAGAAATGTGTTCAGCTACACACATGTAAATACACATTTAAATACCACATACAACCACATGACTTTATGCTACCTTCACACACATGCACAGGAACACTTACAGTAATACACTTTAAGCAGCAATTAACTGTCAGCCAGGAGAGCATTTGGGAAGCCGAGAGAGGTTAACACACACACACAGAGGTTAAACAGACATCCCTGCACTTCAGTGAGGCTCTGGAATTGATGTAACGGTATCACAAAAACACACACACACACACACACACACACACACACACACACACACACACACGCACGTGCGAAGCTTAGCTACTTGATGTCATTTCCAGCAGATATGCTTTTATGCTCTGGCAATTGTGTGTGTGTGTGTGTGTGTGTGTGTGTGTGTGTGTGTGTGTGTGTGTGTGTGTGTGTGTGTGAGACAGTGTTTCTGTTGTACAATAACCGCTAACACTGTTTTTTTCTCCTGTGTTTTTCGATCTTTTCAGGCCATTTTCCATTGACCAGTAAAGAGCCGGCAGAGAGAAGAAGAGTAGAGAAGTTGGGCACAGGCGGAGAGGATAATTGCATTTCTGGCTGCCCTGTGGGAACATGGGATATATGACCTCATCATTCACCTGTGAGGCTCTCCAGTAAACAACGCCAGATAGGTAGATACAGTGTACACACACAGACTCATGCAAATGGAGGCAAAGATATCTTTAAACAGCAGAAACATACTGTATTCAAATGTAGACGTTATGTGGGTAAATACACAGCGTCATGAGTCCATGTTTTGTATTGTTTAGAAGGATGACTGAAGCAGCTATAGAAAGTACAGATGTCCTCCTAAAATCCTGTGATGTGACGTCATGTGAAGTCATCAGCTGCCCCTCCCCTCCGCCATGTCTGTCCTCCTGCTATCAGGAGGACGAGGAGTGTCACCATGACAGTAAGAAGCTGGTGCAGCAGGTGAGCTACACAAAATGTAGTGTGCCACACTAATAATATACCACATTAAAATTATGCAACCCCCCCCCCCACTTCTCACTTTATAACAAATTGTGTCCTCACTCGCAGAAAAACGGCAACCAGGTGCAACCAAAGAAAAAAGTTAAGGTAAGCTAAAATAATTCTGCTGCTCATTATTCTTTTTTACTTACTTATCTATTGTATTATACTCTATGAATTTGTTATATTACTTGCTTGTGTGTGTATTTCAGGCCAGAGGAAAGTTAGTGCGGAGTATGGCTGTCTGTGAGGAGTCCTCACCATTTGAAGAAACCCAGGTAACACACACACACACAAACACACGCACACACCCAGATCATCATCCACCTTCTCATCATTACCATCATCACTCTTTTTTTATTTTCTTCTCTCTCAGGTATCTCCAGATGCAAACATCTCATCTAGCTGCCATGACGAGAGAACGTCCTATAAGGAGGATGAACAGGAGAACAGCACAGATCCAAAGAAACATTCACTGTCCAAAGGTGTGTGTGTGTGTGTGTGTGTGTGTGTGTGTGAGATATCTCATAAAAGAGAGACAAGAGAAAGCAAATAAAACGGGATTCAGTGCTGCTATTTAGATGTAGTTCTCCCGGGGTGTTTAATATTGCGGTGTAGTTTCTGTATTTTTCATTTTATTGTCTCGTAATACATCCTGCCTGCTTGTGACACTCTCAGAGTCCAGCATGGAGTACACCGACTCCACCGGCATAGACCTGCACCAGTTTATCATCGACACCCTCAACAGCAACCCCAGAGACCGCATGATGCTGCTTAAACTGGAGCAGGACATGATCGAATTCATCACCAGCAATAGGTGTGTGTGTGTGTGTGTGTGTGTGTGTGTGTGTGTGTGTGTGTGTGTGTACATAAAACTTGTATGCATGCTTAATCCTATTAAAGACTGAATACGGTTTATGCTAATTTAAGATATGTTTCCAGCTCATATATTATAATTCTGTCCATACAGCTTATTTAGTGTACTGATCAATATATTGAGCCAGTTATGTTAGTGTGGGTGTGTTTGAGCCACCGGGATAAAATTGGTCTACAACCAGTCTCAATCTACCTACCTTCTACAATCTACCTAGCTTCTGTCCTATCTCTTTCACCTTGCTTCCTCCCTCCCACTTTCTTTTGTCTCTCCCTCGTTATATACTTGTTTTCCTTTCTGCCTCTATCCTTCCTTTTCCCTTTCACTGTTTTTTTTTTTACCCTGCCTCTTTCTCTTCTCACATCTCAGCCCCTACAAAAAGTTCCCTCACATGTCGTCCTACCACCGAATGCTGGTCCATCGGGTGGCGGCCTACTTTGGCATGGAGCATAATGTAGACCAGACAGGCAAGTCTGTCATCATCAACAGGACGAGCAGCACACGCATGTAAGCATGCATAATGTCTCTGCATGTAAATCCTTGCCTTTTAGCGTTTGTTGTGAAGTAACAGCGGTTGTTACTTGTTTGTCTTCAAGACCGGAGCAGCGTTTTCTAGACGAGGTGCATAAGGACAAGACAGAAGAGATCCACCAGTGGAAAATTATTTTGAAGAGAGACAACAGCTCAGATGACCAGGTCTGTCTGTCCTCCTATCTCTATAGTTGCCTGTCTCCGTGGAATTTCCTCTATAATTGACATTGATCGTATCCTATTTTGACCTGTTCTCGTTTCTCTCTCTACAGACCCGATTTCACCCTTTACGGGAGAAGCAAAGTAAGTCAATGGAGGAGAGAGAGGAGGAATACCAACGAGCACGAGACCGAATCTTTAACCAAGAGGTGAGAGAGAGAGAGAGAGAGAGAGAGAGAGAGAGAGAGAGAGAGAGAGATTTGACATATAAGAGACTCACTAATTTCTCCACTGTACTTTTACAGACACTCTGCACCCAGGAGCGCACCCATGCAGAAACCAGGTAACCTTGCCTGCAGTGTATTCTCTCCATGTGCCTTTTCAGCTTTTTATATTCAGATAAGGACATTAATATACTGTGTCTGTGTGTGTGTGCAGGGCTGTGGAGGAGTACAATCCATATGCTGAGACCCAGAGGAGAAGGCAGCTCTTCAGGTAGAACTCTGTCTGCCCAGATGCGTAGTCATTTATCATCTTAATCTGGTCAGCCTGGCTGCAACAGAACTGTTCAGAATCTGCAGTGGAAACAAAATAAAGACCTACATTTGGGGGTGGGGGGAGGGGTCTGTATCAGGGTTAAGGATTCTTGGAAATCTTCTACATTGTGAATGAAAATAACTGAAGAAAAGTATTTATAGATAATTTATCTCAGTGAATGTATTCATGGCCTTCATCATGTGTGGTATCTGAGCAAGTGTGGAAGTTGTTTTTGTCCCCCATTCACATAAATGGCATGCCCCTCATGCAGTAATAAGGTTGTAGGATAATTCTGGATGTGCCTCACAGGGGGAGCCGTGACAGCTCAGGCTCCAGCTGGACAGGCAGCAGCAGGCAGAGTAGCACTGAGACTGACTGTCGCTATAGCAACGACCCCCGACCTTGGAGCAGCACAGACTCTGATTCCTCCTACCAATGGACGGGTCCCGCCCAGAAACCAGGCCAAGCTGCTAACCACAGCTGGGACGCACGTGGTTCAGGTGCGTTTTTTGAACCTTGCATCAAGAATAACACTGAGAGAAGTTTTATCACTTCTTTGTCACACCTAAAGGTGTAAATTAAGTCATCGTGGGTGAGGCACTTCACTCCTCTCTATCTGTGTGTGCAAGCTAACTTATTAGCAGATATTATCACTGCACCTCACTTGGGAAAATCACTGTTCATAAATTATTTCGGTTCTTTATTCAGCAGCATCTAATTAACAAAAAGCGGTGGAAGTTCTGTGTATCTCAATCCACGAAGCCTTCACACCATAGCTGTAAATTTTCACACAACACCTTCAGTCTTCTTTGCATATTCAAGAAAAATACGTCATTGCTAAGGGCTGCACCCAGTATATTTGTAGCACAGGCAGGGCTTGAGTGTTAAGTTTCTTATCAAATTAAGATGTTTAAACGTGAATTTGTTACGTGCCGTTTATTTTATCATGTCTACTTTCTCTTCCACTTTTCACTTTCTCTGTCTCAGGCTCGATCGCTCTTTTCCGACTGCAAACCACTTGCCCCTCCTCTCCTCCCATCATAGATGAGCAGCCTTCTAACTGTGCCTACATCATGGAGAACGGGATTCCGCCGGGAAGCATATTAGTGAACCCACATACTGGTAAATAACACTCCAGTAACACCAGTAACACCAGTAGCCAGTAGGATCACATACACGACACATACACATTTATCATACTCAACTCGTTGACCTCTTTAGGGCAGCCTTTCCTGAACCCCGATGGAACCCCTGCTGTGTACAACCCTCCGGAGAGTCTGCAGCCAATAAGGAGCCAGACTCAGCTGCAAAGCCCTCCCTCTCAGCACCAACAGCAGCAGGTAGCACACACACACACACACACACACACACACACACACACACACACACACACACACACACACACACACACACACACACACACACACACACACACACACACACATACATACACAGCAGGAAGTGTTTGACATGTTCAGACTGACATGCATACATGTTGCTTCTTATGTCTTTATCTCTATCCCATATGTGTGTCTCTCTCAGGTGGTTCAGTACTCATCTGTCTCTTACACAGCTCCACAGATGTTGCCTGTCACTCCCTCACAGCCATACACCACAGTATGTATCGTTGTACAGTCTGACAACTGCTGCTGTGTGTTTACAGTATGCCTGTATGTTTATGGGCGTCCATGTGCGTGTGTTGACCTCCTTTCTCCTAACCAACAGATTGAAGATCTTTCCTCGCAGTTCGCTCATGTGAGCTGTCAGTCGGCGGGTGAAGCCCCGCCCCTCTACCCTCCCAGTCAGGGTTACATCTATGCAGCTCCTCCTCCTCCCCCCTCCCAACCCCCCCAGCTACTGCCAGCCTTCACCTCAGGTACGGATACACATGCACTTTGTATTTTTCCCTCTTTTTTTTGTGATTAACTACTTTTTTTATTTTTCATTTTTTAACAAAATACAAAACATACAACTAACAACATGAATACCCAAATAATAATCAAGAAAAATGACACGGTAACTACAATATTCAAAACCATTCAACAGAATAGTAACAAAAAGACAATAAGCCATAAACCAAATAAACATATGTATGAATGACAACACCATAAGCCCATCATACACGTCTCTCCCCAGCACAAAGCTTCTTAGGAGCCCTCCAGAAAGCTCAGTTTATATGACATTTCTTTAAACGCCGCCACCCTAGCCATCTCACAAGCCTAGTGCTGGATTGAAGGCACCCCTTCATTCCTCCATCCCCTTAAAATAATCTGTCTGGCTATCATTAAACTAGTCTGGACCCAGCTTCTTATGTGCTTATCCATCCCTCTTAGGATTGACCCATCTCCCAGAACAAATAATCTTGGGCTGAATGAAACCTGGGTCCCTGCAATCCGACATAGGTTATCCTGTATCCTGGTCCAAAATTCCTGGACGTTATCACAAGACCATAGGACATGAAGTAATTGGCCGTCCTCTGTCTTACATTTCCAACAATTTGGACCAATTCTAAACAATCTGGAGGAAGTCCAATAGAAGCGACGCATAATCTTGAACTGAATAAGGCGCACCCTGACATCGCGTGACATAGTTTTAATATTCCTACAGATTCTGTCCCATTCCTCATCATCAAGTGTAATACTCAGATCCCTTTCCCATTTCTTTTTGAGGGCTGTCCAAGCTCCATCCCCCAAGTTCTGCATAAGCATAGAATAATATCTGGAAGCCTCATGACCTTTTCCATATTTCAACAACACTTTATCTAAACATTCTGGTGTCTTTGGGGCTGAAGAACTGGATCCAAAAATCCCCACTAACAGATGGCGAAGTTGCAAACATCTGAAAGATTGAGACCTGGGGATTCCAAATTGCATACATTTTGCATACAATTGTACATGAAAAAATCATTTTATTTTTATTTAAGATGTATTAAATATTGCTGTTTTAAGAAAACAATATGTATTAATTCTGCATTGATAAGCTTAAATTCTGGTTATACCGTCATTTAGTGACTTTCAAATTGATTTTGCCATTTCAAAGAAGAGTTTAAGGTCAATAATAGTAAGTATAAAGCTAGTATTTTTCATATTATTTTCCAATAGCTGCCTGTGTATTACTACAACCAGTACCCTACCTCAGCTCAGCACCCATGCAGGCCTCTCTCACCTAGCCAGCACATCCACAGCCAAGCAGCGCAACCAACAGGTATGTGTGTGTGTGTGTATGTGTGTGTGTGTGTGTGTGTGTGTGTGTGTGTGTGTGTGTGTGTGTGTGTGTGTGTGTGTGTGTGTGTGTGTGTGTGTGTGTGTGTGTGTGTGTAATGCAGGCCGTGGCAGTAGAGGAGGGGGCCGTTACACTGTCAGAGATGTAGTCTGAGGGTCTCACAGTGAACCGGTCTCTTTTCCTGCTGCTTCTATTCAACGCAACGACAAAGGCCGATGAGACACACATTTCAACACTGTCATGTATTAGAATTTAAAGCATCTTGTTGAGCAAATGTATTAAAAAAAGCTGCAAACTGTCCGTAAACACCTTTTAGGCATCAGTGGCCGTTAACAAAATAAACTGAAATTAATTCTATAAGATTTATTGTAGAAGACTCTAGAAAGCGGCAACATCAGAACAGAAATGACTCCATCAGCAGGACTGCATGAATGATGGAAAAGAAATCTGTATTTCCCATGCAGTGGTTTTTGTTGCTGTTATTATTTAATATTGCCAAGAAAGATTCAAATGTAAATACTGAATTAATAAATTAAAAAGGAACCAAATCCACCACTAACACTATAAAGTATACATGATTTTTGTCAGTCTAAATAATAATAAAAAATAGAGAAGTACTTACACAGCCAGAAAATAATGAATTAATTTGGAAGACACGTTTTTGTCGTAATCTATTAACTAATAAACAATTTCTGGAATATTTGCCATCTCTTTGTTTTTTAATGGTTTGTTAATTATCTTGTCTTTTTTTTCTTATTTGTTCTTAAATAACTGCAAAACTCACTTCTAAATTAACCTTTTGCTAAACAAGTTGCATTGATGAAATATGTTGAAAATAATCTCTTGTATGTGTGTTTGCAGCAGGTTACGCTCCTGCTGTGGGTGTGCAGCAGTCTTCCCACACCCAGGGCCAGGCTGTGCTGGGGACTTACTCACCAATGGCCCCTCATCAGCGTAGCATAGTTCAGGTAAACACAGAGCACCCGAAGGTCTTGTTCTGCGACAGCCTCCAACAACTCAGCCCCCAGAAGAGGCGTTTAGCATTTCAGAAAGTGCTTGTGTTTGCAAGTTCTTCACTCCAACTTTACTTTCTTTTTTCTGCAGGGAGGTGTTTCAGTCTCCTATCCCCAAAGTAAAGTTGTGACAGGAGTTGGTGGGGAGGCGGGTTACTGCTGTGTGGTGCCCCCACCCTCCCACCACGGCAGCTGCCATCCTCCCAGCTGCACCAACCTCAGTGCCCCGGCCTGGAGCGCACAGTACTGATGATGTCTCTGATGGCGCGCTGATACTTGAGTTCTTGAGTGAACCTACATGCGTACACACATATTCTTAACACACACTCCCTCACCTACACCTACCTTCCTCCTGACAATGCCCACAGGGTACTCCGTTCACACTCATAACAAGCATGTGCACACTCACACACACACAAACACCATACACCCACTCACATACAGAAATGTACCACTGTACCAAAGCTTAATAGTATATATCAGAGCTGCTGTATTGAATGCATAATTTATATACACAAATGGAGTTTTATATTGATATTAAATTATATATTGTGTTCCAAGGAAATGCACTGTGTGAATAGAATAAAGTGCTGTGGCTGGATTGATGATGTCACATTTCTATATCATCCTGGCTCTTTGTTTCTGCAACGTTAACGGTGATGATGCTAATGCAAGTGGATGCAGGCGTGGCGAGATACATACGCCAGGAAATAAAGTACATTATATGAGGATATACAGTACTTTCTGTTCACAACAGTATCACATGATAATCAAAGTGATCTGTGCGCTGTAGGTGCGGAGATATGTGTTGTTAACCTACCACTGAGTTCATAAAACGGAGATGAATGTCATTGCCTTAGCAAGTGAAAGATTTTGCATTAACATGGTTGATCATTAAGGGCATTTAGTTTTAGGGGATCCTATTGGGAGACCAAGATGCTCACACAGTAAGAGTTTTCATACAGTTGAGCAATAATGTTAAGGTTCTCACACTTGAAAACAAGTAAATCTGGAAAATGGTTGCAAATTATACAAAAAGAGACCATTGTCAGTTACCATAGTCCATCAAACCACTGAAAGATTCTCACTGAGACTTTAGCGCCCCCTCCTGCTCAAAGACGACACACTGTTCTCACATGTAAAACCGTACAGGTCTCTTTTCTTTTTACCACTTGTTTTTCTTTCTCTTCAGACTGTACAGCTCAAAGAGAGGCAACTAACAATCATTTCCATTACTGATGAATCTGCAGTATTTTTCATAATGAACTGATTAATCATCCAGCAAATTTTAACATTTGAGAAGCTGGAATCAAATTTGGGGATTTTTACAAAATTGTGAGACAGTGAGGCACATTACCAACACCCTGAACATGAAGCAGCTAAATGGAATCCAGCCATCATTAATTTATTTAGGCCTATGATTTTTCTTCTGCAACGTGAAAATATCCAGCTCAATATCCAATTAAATTTGTCTTTACAGACATACAGAACCATTACATAAAATTCTCTTAAGTCTTCAGGCATCTGATATTTGACACTACTTCAAAACACCTTTCACTTTCATGCAAACAATAATGATAAGCCAATGTGCGTTAGTGTTCAGATGCTGGATAATTAATTTTTTACTGAATGTGATTTATATTCTCCCTAGCAAATTCAATGAAACATATCCATCATCCGCACAAGGCTTTAAAATAAAATGTAGATTTCATAACTGAATGCAATATTTATACAGACCAACGGTTTCAGAAAGCCAACTCTATTTTGTCTTCTCTACATTCAGACACACACACACAAATGAGCAGCAGTGCAGGTTCCATGATCTTTAATAAAAGGCACATGTACAGCCATAGTGAGATGAGTGAGTCCACTGGCATAGAGACGAAGCATTAAAACACAGAAATACAGGAAGTAGAGGTCAGGAGGAGAGAGATCTATCTGCTTTACAGTAGA
This sequence comes from Sander vitreus, assembly GCF_031162955.1. Taxonomy (NCBI): domain Eukaryota; kingdom Metazoa; phylum Chordata; class Actinopteri; order Perciformes; family Percidae; genus Sander; species Sander vitreus. Next base: position 16,492,203 of record NC_135868.1, read on the forward strand.
ATCTATTTAAGTAACATTTTCTCATTCTCATTCAAGTAAGACTAACACTAATATGTCACGTGGTAAGGTAACCCCCCAACCCCCCCAACTTCCCACCCCTGCCACACACACCATCCTGCACCACCCAAAGTCTGATCTTCCAGAAATGTTTTCCAGGAAGCTCTGAGCGAATGCAGAAGTCCAGATCATTCTGAGACTCTGCAGCGCACACATGTCCCACTGTTGATGGCATCTTTATATTTTGCACAGAGACCCAAAATCCAACCAGTACTCTTATACTGGAAAACAACCTGGACCCAGGTTTTCTGTATGTCGGTTTGTGGTAATTTGACAAAAGAAAACTAAAAATGTTTATTTATAACTTCTTCCATGATGGCAGGAAATTACATATCCAGTGATTATAGCCTGACTGATACTGGATATTTGGGGCTGATAACGATAAAGGTGTTTGGGAGTTCTAAAAATCTCATACTTATTTATTTTAACACACAACATAAACAAACAATCTTGTTTCAGATGCCCTAGATTTGTTTTTTTTAAAGGATTGTGACCATAATACACACTGAGCGGGACATTTTACAGTTGAAACATCGTGTCAGTGCTCTCTGGTGAACAAACTCCGTGACAGTTTCTGTACTGCAATTTCTTGTTACTTATCAGCCGACATATACACTGATACTGATATAGCCGCGATAAGTTAACATCCACTAATATATTCCCCGGTGAATATATAGATCTAGCTCTAACTACTACCTTAAAATCAAGAATGTTAGAAGTTATGCAGGACCAGTTGTTATTGTACTAAAGGGGTGCAAATTCCCAAATAAGTTTGCAAATAATCAAATTACCAAAAGGCAGCTGACACGCAGTGAGCCTGGGGCTTTTAGGGCCCCTGACGGTCTGTTGCTAATCCAGCCATGTCCTCAAGGATCGTACTGTTTAATAGGGACAGGATTCTCACAATTATGATCTGTTTACACACACGCTCCCGCACGCATACTGGCAGCCAGTCACACGCTAAAACCCAAAAGAAAAAAAAGTTCACAGGTACTTAAATATTTAGGGTTAAGAGAAATAAAAATGGTATTAGTGTTGAAGGTTAAATATAACCACAGCTAGAGGAAGAAGTAGAAGAATAAACTAAAATATGCATGCAGCCAGGCCATCTCTCCTCTTGGTGAAAGGTAAAAGGGGGTCACTGATGGGGAACGCCATCTTTTGTCTGTTCTGGCAAAGCTTGAGACGCAAGAGGGACACTTTTGCCAAAACAGAAAGAAATCATAGACTAGACTCAGGCATAAAGTGTGTAGAGGGAAGGGACACACACACTCGCGCTCTCTCTCTCTCTTTCACACACACACACACACACACACACACACACACACACACACACACACACACACACACACACACACACACACACACACACACCCTCCACATCCAGTCACATGTCCAAAGAACAACTTAGTAGAGTCAATCACTCTATTTTCACATTATCACGTCTTTGTGACATTTCATCATAAAATCAGAGTATGGGCCACACTCGAGGGTCACCTAACTCTCTTTCTCTCTCAGTCACACACACACACACACACACACACACACACACACACACGCACACACACGCACACACACGCACACACACGCACACATGCAACAAATGCACACAGCAAATCCTGCTATGTTTGGTGTGTGTGCCAGCTTTGGCTGCAGGTGTCAGGGGTGACAGGTCAGACACAACCTAACGTCAGAGAGCCTCCACAGGTACCGTACACACCAACCATCCCAGAACCCCCTTGCTCACCCAAACACCTTCGCCTGTGCCTTCGCATGTTTCACCCCACCCCTCCATCCTATGGCAACGCCCACCCATCTCCATAGCAACTCACAGCTCCCCGAAGCAAGGGGTCTCACTATCTTGTAAAAGGAGGTAAGTGTAATTAGTGGTGTGTGTGTGTGTATGTATGTGTGTGCGTGTGGAGACGTGTGTACCCTGCGTGAATGTGTATGTGTGTGTGTGTGTGTATGTTAAGAGGTATCAGTGGTTCAGTGGTGTCTTTCTTTAATCTTCATCGCTCCTCTCTCTCAGCCCCTCGCCCTCCATCACCATTCTTCCTCCTCCTCCTCCTCCTCCTCCTCCTCTTCCCTCACTCTTTATTTTTGGACTTGGAAGATGAACAGACGCAGGTTGATGTTTTTGGCGGCCAGCAGTTTGTTGCACTCCACCGAATCGGAGATGGGGAGAGGGACGTAATCGGTCTCGTTGGTGTCGTTGCAGAAGGAGTGGTGGTGGATGACCGGCTTGATCCGCACGTCGTCATACGGCCCCTTCAGCAGCAGAAAGGAGCACTCCAGGGCAGAGTTCACCTGCACAAACAAATCCATGTGTTGCTATATTAGCCCCAACATCTGCTGACTAAGGATACAACAAATATGATACTGATCTTCTTCTTTTTTTAAATCAACATTTTTGATAAGAATCCTGTCAATTTGGGGGAAATAAACTTGTCAGTGCTCGCTGTTGGACAAACTTCTATGAGACCTCCCAACATACAGTATTTCTGCTATTTCTGTCCTGACATTTCTTGTTACTTATCAGTCGACGTATACGCCGATATTGCTATATCTGTGATAAGCCAAATATGGCCCAGGATTTGGGCCATGCATATGTATTTGTCATGCTCCACTGCCAATTACATTTGACATGAATAAGGGAACGATGGCAAAGATAACACACAAACATTAGAGCAGGAAAGGCCAACTTCAGTGTTTTACGCAACTACACCAAAGCGGATGTGTTGTTGTTGTTGGAAGTCATGGTCTGAATGCTTTGATGCAATTCATATTGAGAAATAAGCAACTTAGATGAAAGCTCCTAATCTTTGTTAGCTAAGCGGTGATGATCACTCTGTAACTATCATGTCATTTTCTTAACATCGTTGGCATCATCGGCCCTGAAAACACGCACACACTAAAAAACTTTAAAAATAAACATGGACAGACGGAGGAGTGTGTGTACCTTGCTTTTGAGGATGAGCTGGAAGGAGAGGGTGCGCTTGCAGGACAGGTTGGGGTTGCGTTCAGAGTCGTTAACACGGGCCTTCAGCACCCACGTCTGGTTGAGAACAGTGAAGCGCGGTGTTTCATAGTACAGACGAGTGATGAAGTCATCAGTGCGGTACGGCCTGAACTGCACTTCTGGATGAACAAATAAGTGGAAGATAAGATTTGAAACATGGATAAAGAAAGTCTGTCTGCCCTTGTCTTTATGTATTTTTTGCATGTACCTGTAAACCCAATCTTTTCGTAGCAGAGCAGGCTGAAGATGCTGTTATAGAGCTGCATGTCTCTGCGGTGGCTCTGGTCCATCTCTCCCAGTATTCCCATCAGCTCTGTACCAGTCTTAGTGGGATGGGAGCACTCACTCTCATGTGCTGGCAGCTCGTGGAATGGACCTTGCCAAGGGCAGCCAATCCTCTTGTACTTACACTGTGTCACCCTGGCAACATAATGATGAGAGTCATGGCTTTATGAAAAAATAAGATCCTTTACAGATGTGCTTTGTGATGAATACGTGTACTTTCCTGCAGTGAGTGGAAGGTACTAATAATATCAAAAGGTGCTAATTAACCTAGGCTGTGAATTGAGGCTAAGTCATACTGTCCTAATGATACGTTTGTGCCGAGAGCCAACCTCAAGGAAAGAAAGACTTGGATTTATGTCAATTACATCCTGGATTGAAGTGCTTTTCAATGAATACCTGTTACTTTCTTAACAGTAGAAGTGAAACGTACTAGTTAGCCTCTGTAGTGAACCACGGATAATTAAAATCACACTGACGTAATTCTCTTTATGTTAACTGCAAAGTTTTGTCTTATACATATAACCAAGTAGCTGGAAGGGGTTCAGTAGTTTGGATTCACTACTTTGGCAGAGTACATTAAAATAAATGATTGTAATTACTGCATATTAAATACTGAGTTTGATATTCAAATGGGTAGATTTCCTTAAAAAATAATGGTGGCATCCCTGAGAAGAACAACATCACCTTTATGTGAGAAGCAGTCGGGTCCTCAAAGGAGACCAGCACATTCTTCTGTCTGACCTGACCAAAAACCTGGTGACTGACTTGGCCGTTGTCATGGTAACATTAGCGCAGGCACAGCTGTCCAAAGCAGGGTCACCTGTTGCTATAGCAACAACCCCATAAGATTTCATGCATGCAAATTCAACCGGCCTGAGCATCACACAAAACAGAAACACAAGGCTCTATACCTCTATCATGACCAGTGCCTCCCTTTTAACAAGACACCATTGCCTCCCTAAGAGTGAGCAGCAGCAGCACCCCACACACACACACACACACACACACACACACACACACACACACACACACACACACACACACACACACACACACACACGTCTATGTATATGTACTAGTGATTTAGTTATTGTGTGTGTTAGGTATGCGCACAGCTTTCATTTTCATGTTTCTCTTTCCATTCTCTGTAATCTGAAAGAGCCTGAACTTGCTTGTAGCTGTTTAATTTGAACATTTGTGTTGACTACAGGTATGTGAGATTTCTTAGCTAGGAAAAAAATGTGTTTTTGTGGGTGTGTGTGTATATACCTGTCTTGACACTCTTCTTTCTGGTGTCTCTCTAAGCTGGAGCGGGGGAACTGTTTTAGACAGAAGGTACATTCTGTCGGCAGCTCACTGACAGCCTTCTCCACTGCAAGGTTCCTGCAGCACAAGTTCTTGCTGATCTCACACCTACACAAACAGAAAACCACATATCATAGCTCAATGTAGTAGGATATATAATATGTGTGGTATGTAAAGAATGTTCAAACCAGTTCTTTGCACAACCATGAATAGCTAGTTATGTTTTTCTCAATTGTTGGTGACAAGTTATTTTTCCAGTGCCCATGCATCACTGATAAATGCTAAAGTAATTTGGTAAAACTATGTTGTAAATAACAATACATTTTGATTCTGAGAACTTTATTAACTTAACTGCATTAATGTTTTTCCTACCGTTTGATATCATTGTCATCTTGCCTTAGCTCATCGGATTTGTGTTTTTTTGATGCTGTATTAGCTAGATTTTTTACACACATGGATTATGAATACACATTTGCAGATAACTGTACACATTCACAAATCTGTGTCAGTACGCATTTAAATATTCTTTTACAAATTTAAAAATGAGATTAAGTACACACGGATTGAAATACAGTTGCACAACTCTCGACACACATTTGCAAATAGTTTTGCTACAATAATGGCCCCATACAAAAGTATGTTTTGTAGCCAAGTGTCTGTTGACAGTATAACTGTTTTGAAACTTTGAACTAGTTGGTATTTCCATGTGCACTGGTCAGGAAGTGCTCAGGTTTACAGGGAGCTTGGTGTACCTGCAGTTGGGACACGTGGCCTGTTCCTCCTTGAGACGAGAATCAGCCAGGAGGTGGATAAAACAGCCTGCACACATCAGGTGTCCATTTGTACACTGTGGTGGGGAAAAAGTTGAGGCAACAGTCAAACAAAGTGTATGGGTTAAGTGAAAAAAAATCATTACTTTGGATCCTAAGTGCAAGCTGGAAAGGACTAAGTTTGAAAATGAAATTGTAACTTTCTCGTTGATTGTTATGACAAAAATGTGAACATAATTTGTTCCATTTGTGGTTTATTTCAAGACTATTAATTGGGACTGCCTAATAAATAGATATTTTGGGAAAATATTTAAGAAGAAACAGACTATTTTAGAATTGTATGTTATACTCAAATAGACACATAATTTGGGGGATATATGGATTAACAGGCTTTATGTTTCTGACTTGTTGTGCTTCTCTTAATCAATACATTTTAAGATGTGTATCAATGTTAAAGGGAGAATATTGTGTATGGAAAGAATGTCAACTTGTGTTTACACAGTATTGTTAATAAATGTTAAACAACTGTTTAAAACATGTGTGCTGCATGAAGGGCATGTACATGTTTAAGACTAACTGAACAATTATTAATTACAAATGTGTTCACTTGACATTGAAGAGAGCAGTTTGAGGTCATGAAGGAGAATGTTGGGGTGGGTTGAAGGGAAGGGCAAAAGATTATTCAAATTTAGTTTTGGTTGAGTTCTGGATGTTTGAGTTCTTATGTGGGGTTTGGGGATGTGGTTTTTGCTGGGGGTTATTTGAGGACAATTCACAATATAATGTTATAAACTTCAGCCAGCACAGCTGGCAACTCGGCCTGGGTGTGTCTGGTCTGTCAGCCTCATGGCTCAGCTTGCAGCATATAGACAGTTGGGGCCTGTGTTGTATCTAGTATCACTAAAAATAAATGCTGCTGGCCATATTCAACAGGTTGACTCTGGGGATCGGCGGTTGGGACACATTGAGTTTCTAGTATGAGGTCCAGCTGGTTTGCTGCTGATTGACGGTAGGTTTAGGGTTACGAGGGGAAGGTTTGTGATTGACACCACGTTTACCTGGTATACAGAAGCCTTGGGCAAGTCTAGGCACACGGTGCAGCACAGCACTGAGTACAGTCTCTCCTCCAGCTTTCCTGACTCTCCCTCGGGCAATCTCGCCCTCTTCTTGGGTGGCTCGTCTGGGTCAGGCTCGGGCCCTTCTCGTCGTATCCCGACCTCCTCCTGCATGGCTGCGACCCCGGCGACAGCCTCCACCGCTGCCCCCACGGCCCCGACCCCCATACCGGCTGAGGAGGAGCCAGGGGCGGCCACAACACCTCCGTCTCTCTCTTCCAGTGAAGACATGGCGATGTCTAGAAATTTCTGAGATGTACCTGCCGCGACCAGACTGAGCCCGAAATGTTAGCAGGTTAGCTCAGGGCTAGCTTACAACCTGTCAAGCTAATGGTCAACTGACAGATAACGTTAGCTAACGTTAGCTAGGCTAACGCTACGAAGCAGGCTGTCAGAAAGGAATGCAGGCTAACTTATTATTGTTATTAATGCCCCCCTCCACTTAACGTTACGCACTTGAAATTTAACAAGCCAATTATTGTGTAATAACGAGATCATGTGCAAAGCGTTGACTAGTTTTGTTGACTTACAGTGAGGCTAGCAGACTATGCGGCTAGCTACGTTGACACAAACACAGCAGTCCTCTCCCCTTGCAGAACAAAAACAACTCAGGCGTCTCTCAGCTGTTGTTGTACACTCGACGCCGTTATTCGCAATGACAGCAGCTTACAACGATGTAGCTACACCAGCGGCCCAGCTCGGCTGCTCATTTAACGTCCCTGCTTCGGTACCGACTGACTGTCCACGGGACCCACGGGACCTGTCGGTGATTAAAGCTGCGGCTAGAGACAGTTCTGCTGGGACTCGTCTCTCTGGCTACACAGCCATCTTTGTTTTTTTCCTGTCCGTCTCCCCCGACTTCACCCTGCACAGCCTTTACGACTCCGGGTCAAATTCGTTATTACTCAGGCAGGTTCTCGATCGTGGCTAATACTAGAAGAACCGTATTTAAAAGTAAATATTTTGTCTGTATCTGCAATGGCCTCTATGTGCCAGTGACTACTTCAGTACAGCCGTGGATTGGCTGACAGCGGAATGTTTATTGTGGCAGATGACTTGGGGTATTTAAAGAGTTTTTAAAAGCGCATGCGTACTGAGCGCCTGCGGGTCAGTGTATGGCCGTTGGTCCATTCTTATATACTGTCTATGTGTATGGCAGGACTTGAAAGGTGACCAAAACCTGATATGCGACAAACGTAGGCCACTCCAACAGAGGACGCATCCATGCAATGTAATGGACCTCATCTACATATTATAACACATTGATAACACTGTCACTAAACTTCATAACAATACATTCTTAATTTTAATTTTGGATTGCCCTATTGTCTTACTGTTTACAATCCTCATAGCCGTTTGTTTATGTGTGTGTGCGTGTGTGTGTGTGTGTGTGTGTGTGTGTGTGTGTGTGTGTGTGTGTGTGTGTGTGTGTGTACACTTTTTTTATATACAAACATATGTGTACATAGTAGTCAAATGTTTGTGTACCTTGTGCAGCTTTGTTGTCCTTGTTTTTAGCCATATGTCTATGTGTATGTACTTTGAGAGCAACAAAAAGACAGAGTCAAATTCCTTGTGTGTGGTTACAGTAATTTGGCCTCGCAAGCTGGTTATGATTCTGTTCTGATAACAAAAACACCTTTCTGCTGCCATGTTTATGGCCCTGTGGCAGCAATCTATCAAAGTGGTTCAACTGGTTGTGCCCCTGTGTCTGTGTGTTTTAAAGAATGCATAAATAATTCAGCCAGAAAAAAACAGGGTGATTGAAGCGAGCCTAAACTAACCTTGGCCACTGATAGTAGGTCAGAAGCATTTATACGCTTATTTACCCCTTCAGCGCCCCAGATATGTGGCTTAGCAGCTTCAGGGGCTGGGAGGGGTGCATTTGTGTACAGGATAGGGGGCTGTGTGTAAGTCCTTTAGATTAGGTGGGGCAGGATGTCTATGTCAGCTGTGTGCAATGAGAGGGGGGGGGGGCAAGACTAACCACTCCCATTGGACAGACAGACAGATATGCCTTATTTGGTCTGTGTGGCATGGCAGTGGAGCCATACCTTTTCAGCTATGCACACCAGTTTAGCCAGTAGTATGTGGCCACACACTGTGTCCTAAATGCTGGGCAGTTCTCATTATTATCCACTGGATCTTATCACACATTAATTTGTTTAAATATTACCACAGATTGCTAATTCACTGGCTGTTGATTATCACATGGTTACAGTGCCAGAATTATTAATTTAAATCAGCCGTAGTTTGTTGCCAACCCAACCCAGTACAAAATATGTACAATAAACACATTATCTGAAATATGGTGTTCAAGAGTTTAGTAAATATGGCAAACTTTTACCTGGACTAAAATGAAAAGTTCTTGGTACAGATATTTTTAGTTTATGAATGTATAGTAAACAAATGTTGCTAGATAAACAATCCTAGCACAGATTTCTAGGAATTGACTTCAAGGGGAATAAAAGGAGGATGGATTAGTGTCGTCACACAAGCAATCAAAAATAGCTACCACTAGCAATGGCAGACACAACAACATATCATATTCTCAAAGTTAAACATGGCTTGCAGAAAAAAATATATAACAACTAAAACAAAAAAATCATTTCAGAAATGTACTAAAAAGTATTTTCATTAATACATCACAACATTAGAAACCATGACAAACTGCAAATCTGTTTAAATCAAAATTGAGCCCCACTTGATCACCTCTATTCCATTAACTTCAACATAGTGCTAAACTACTTCCCCTCTTCATACCTTGGTCATTACACAACACCTCATCATCAATTTGTGATTGCAGGATACATGGATTACACACATTTATGAGATTTATCTAGCCTAGCCAGTCAGACCCTATTCACTCCCAAGAGAGTAAATCACATCATCTGCAGGTCATTCAAGGATTCAGCTGCCAGGAAATCGTATTGTCCGGAACAATGAAAGTGATGACCCTGATCTAATCACACAGTGAAACAGGAGATTGACATTGAGGTCAAGACTGCGTTGGTGGGTGGGTGGCAGTGGTGTAAGCATTCGGCTTGTCATAGTTTTCAGATGGGTGATTCTGGGCAGTGGCTGTGGTAGATTTGCGCAGGGGAGAGGTACAATTCTGCTGATGGAGAGAGTGAGAAGATGAAGAAGCTGCTGCTGGGTTCGAGGATGGGTGGTGTTCCGTTAAGTTACCTGCTGTGGTTCGTTGCGCTGTATTGGTGGAAGTTGGTGAATATGTAGGTGATTGCTTTTGGCTGTTCTCTGTCTTAATCTGGGATGGAAACTCAGATTGGGCTGGGGGTGCACCAAGCAGATTGAGTTCAACACTCGGGCTGGCTGGACTGCCAGGATAACAGTCTGGGGGACCTGGATCCTGCATTTCTGGCATGCTGGGCTCCCTGTTGGGTGAACTGGAGCATGTAGAGATGCACTCTGGTTTCTGTTGACCAGGTGTGGCCACTGAAGGTGTGTGCACTTGGAGCTGTGGAGATATGGTGTGAACTGTACTTGTCTCTTTTGATTGTTGCTGTAATGGTTTGTTCTCATCTTGTCCTCTTCCTGTGTTCATCTCAGTTTGTCTCTCATCATGTCTGTTGAACTCTTTATGTATGACCTCTCCCTCAAGGTTGGTGTGCCCTGGTGTTGTGTCTGTCGTTGTTTCGGCTGCATTGGTCTGAGCTAGTCTCTGGACTTGTCTGGACTTGTCTGGTTCTGCTCCAGTGTCTGCGGTGTCCCTCTGAGTCTTGTCTGTGAGCGCCCTCTGCCTGCAAATTGAAGCCATAGCCTTCACCCAGGGATGGAGCAAGGTCTGCTCTGCTGTCAGCCTCACCGTGGGATCTGGCTGAAGCAGAGCGCTGACAAGGCCTCTGGCTTCTGCACACAAGCACACAATAATAAAAAAAATATATATTTTTTTGTGTCATTTGTGGTTGCACACTTTATTTTTCTGTACTTCTCACCTTCTGAGATTGGGTCCCAGTAGGGGGACAGGAAGTGGAGTTGTGCCTGTTTTATTAGCTGGAACAGTTCTTCCTGGTCCCGATCCCGACTGCGAAATGGAGGAAATCCACTCAGCAGGATGTAGAGAATAACACCCAGAGCCCACACATCCACTGCAACTCCATAACCTGCTGGGTCAAACCACAGTTAATTTTAAAAATATTTCTCAAGTTCAGATTACAAATTGATAAAAAGAAGTTTTAGGAAGAGTTTAAAATAAGAAACACCCTTAATTAGTGATAAAACACAGATTTAAAATTAAAAAGCATTCCTTTTTTTGTAAAGCAGTGATTTATGCTGCAAACAATACTAACCTGTCTCATAGAGAATCTCTGGGGCTACATACGTGGGTGTGCCACATATGGTGAAGACTGGTTCAGTCACAACCATGGCAAGACCAAAGTCACCCAGCTTCAGCCTACAGATGCCAGCAGCAACATGCTCTATCTGAGAGATAGCAAGAAAAACAAGACACAGACAGAAACTGAGTCAGGCTTGGAGGCGTTGAGACTATTTTAAAATGTTAAAAAATGAATAAAAAAAATCCAGGGGCACCCTCATGCTTGCCATAGAAACTTGTGTTACTGACACGTTCCTGCATTTTTGTTTTTTGCAGAATATTGTCTTTAGTTTCCTCCAGATTAAGTGCCATATCATCGATTGTACTGGTATGACAGACTCGTAATGTGGCAGTTTGACAGGCCAGCCAAAGTTTTAAAACAAGGTCCAGACAGAAGATGCATAAAAGTTGTCTGACTTGTTGCCTTTAATTACACTATTACCAAAGTAATAATAAAGAATAAAGAATTGATTGTGGTTATTTGCTGTTCTAATTGAAAACTATATGGATAGTCTTTCTTTAAGGTCCATTTTGGATATAGGATTTCATGAGACAAAGAAAAAAAATCATAATAAATCATTTTGCTTGCAACTATGTATAGAATTTATAAAATATATATATTTGGCACCTCCTAGTGGAAATATATAAAACAGAATGTCTAAACTTTTTCAAACAAAAAGTATGCCATCAGAATCAAGATGCAATAATCACATACAAATTCACCTCCATACCATACAAAGACACTCACCAGTAGGTTTTCTGGTTTGAGGTCTCGGTGGACAATACTTTTGCAGTGGATGTAGTTTAGTGCTTCACTCACATCTGACACCAAAAGTCCTGCCTCTGCCTCTGGAAACTTCCCCCTCTCACTGACGGCCTCAAACAGATCCCCCCCGCTCACCAGCTCCATCACCAGGTAGGAGTGAGTGTGCGTGTGGTGGTGCGCAAACAGCCTCACTATGCGAGGATGACAGAGGCTACCCAGAAGGCTCAGCTCATTCTGCATCATGTGCTCTCGCCCAATCAGCTTGGAGCGTTCAACAATCTTCACCGCCAGGGTTTGTCCGTTGTCACGATCGCGGCACTCTCGTACTACTGCAAAGTTGCCATCTCCAACCACGCGTCCAATTTCATAGCGACGCTCGATATCTGCCAGGAGGACATCACTGCTGTCTGAGGGAAGGTCAAAGCTCGTCCTCTGCTGTATGTCCTTGTGTACTCGACCCACATCTCGAAGTGGATTTGAAAGTAATTGGGCAACACTCTTCTCCTCATCTCTGCTGATTGGCTGAAGAAGTGGAGTTCTGATCTTAATGTGCAATTTTCTCACTTCTGTTTCTGTATAGGAACTTTCTTTTTGCTTCCTCGACACAGGAGGAAGTGGGACCCTCCCTGACAGTAGATTGAGCCGATCTGGAGACTGATGTTTAACTCTCCTTGCTAAGCAGTCTTCACACAGTGCAGGAGAGGTTATGTCTGCTTCTCTAAGACCTTCCTCATGTTTAAATGGACCAATGACAGACAGCTGTCGCTCCCTGACCCCACCTCTCACACGCAGTCTCTGCAGGTGGTTGGGCAGCTGAGCAGGTTTTCTGCATGAATTCTTTTTATGACACTTCTGAACTTCGGAGTCATAATTTTCAGGCTGGTGTGTGCCTATATGGTGAGGCAGCTGTGTACTTGGGTATGTATTTGTATTATTTTTAACATGTGTATTTGTGTCCTGATGTATCTCTTCGTTAGTTTGTGCCTTGCTGCTGTCCGTCCCCTCACTGTATCCACTGTCAGCTTTAGCTGCTTTATCTGGCGCTGGACGAAGTCTTTTCTCCCAGGCCCGTAGTGCGTCAGCCTGGTAATGGGAATGTTCTGGAAACAGCTCCTCTAAAGCTTCCTGCACACCACTCAGCTCTGGACGAGCTTTCCCCAACGCCAGGAAGGCAACCTCGCCTTGGAAGAAATCACATACACCTTTCACCTATGAAAAAAAAACAGGCAAGTGGACCTGATCAGACCACAACATAATGTCGTAAGGCTCCTGTTTAGAATTAACTATTACATCCAGCCCAAAAATTTACTTTTTTTTTACCTTTAAGATTTTCCCCAGTCTTTCAGTTTACTGTAATTATTTAATTAAAAAATGTCTTGTTCAGCCCTGAGGGGAACGCAATTAATTGGGAGACAGTTTGGGACAACATTTTCCACTGTTCCAAGAACCCAAATCACCAGTAGGCTATATCCACTTCAACATATGTCATAGGACATATTGGACTCCCCAGAAGAGATACGTCTCTAAAGTCATTTCCACTCCCTACTGCACGTTCTGTCAACCTGAACAATCCTGCATATGGTCTGGGAGTGTGAACAGGTGCAGTTCTGGAATAAAACAACATCAATAATATCTGATGTGATACGCTGCCCCCCCCCCCCACTCGCTTTGTATAAAATAGTGGTTGGCCTATTTTCTGGACATAGTTATGCTTGAGCTCTCTACAGCAAGGATTAACAAAGCCAAATCATCAACTATCAACCTATGGAAAAGTGCAGCAGCACAAATATCAGACCTAATGACCTCAGCGCCACAAGAACTAGAGGAGAGCGACTAGGCAAGGTGTGATTTCTGTTTGTTTGTTTTATTTTCCTCGAGACCGCAGAGGGTGGGTGAGAGTTTTTGTTCTTGTTCAGTTTGTGTTTCTCTGTTCTGTATGTCTGCATACAAAAAAAAAACAATAAAAAGTTGATCTAAAAAAAAAAAAAATGTCTTGTTCTATGTATTATAAAAGAAAGTCGACCTAGAGCACACAGAGTTTCAAAAAAGGTCAACAATTGATTGTTGTTGCTTTTTTAGTTTAATGTGAGAGAGCGGTGGAGAAAGCTGTTGTTCTCCAGGAATACAATGTCAAGCAGCATTACTCATCTAGGGCTGTATGACAGCCAAAATAGGAAGAGATGAGTTGCTTAGCCTCAGAGTGCAGATATAGTTGAAAGTTATTGTAATATTGAGTATTTTCTCCCCGCAAGTGGTGCTCCATAGAAAGAACAACTTTCGCCTGCGACCCCAAGGTAATTTCATTTTCAACCATCATTTAAGAGCTTTGTAGCATCATTGCATGCAATTTGTGAACATGAACATTTCTAAATTCTCATTGGGATAGTGTCCACATATCCCTTTATTTCAGCCGCCTGGGCTGTCCTTTTAATTAATTTGACCCGCTTAATAGGTGGGTGTCAACTGAGGATCAGTGCATTAGGTGTGTTAAGCCCAAAACTGGATTACCAACTGGGACAAAGACGGACAATGCCCTGGGGCCCCATAACTTCAGGGGCCTCGAAAGCTCCAGTTCTACTGTGTGTCAACTTGTTTGAGCTATTTAATTGAACATTTGTATGGAGCAACTGACATGAAAAGGGCCTTAAGGTGTGTCTTACTGTATTACCTAATATTGAGGCCCTGTCATGAAAAATCTAGTTTCAAGTCCTTCATTATTTTGGATTTTGTGCTTACATGTGTCACAGCAAACCTGGGTGCAAGGTACATATTGCAGAGAATGTGGGAAGAATGTGAGAATAGTTTTTTTGCCTCAGGGTTTATGTGACCGTGGTTGAGCCTCACCTCTCGTGCGTGGGTTGTGTAGAGACGTGTGACTCTGGCTCTGTGCCAGCGAGGAAACCCCAACGCCTCAGAGATATCTAATAGCAGTTGCTCGAAGGACACCACACCTCTACGGTTCAAAAGCACTGTTACCTTGAAAACAGAGACAAAAATGACAGTTAAGTTATGAAATCCTTTCCCATGTAACTCCAGAGGGGTGCCCTGGTAGCTCACCTGGTAGAGCGTGTGCCCCGTGTACCAAGTCTCAGTCCTTACCGCAGCGGCCCAGGGTTTGATTTCAACCTGCAGCCCTTTGATGCATGTTTTTCCCTTCTTTCTCCCTGCTTTCCAGTCTACAACTATCCTATTGGTTAAAGGCTAAAATACCCCAAAAATAATCTTTAAAAAAAAATGACTAGATGTGTTATTGGCTGATCATGAGAACAACATTTAGGTTACCAGGATGTTTAAAGTCCCTTTGTGTGGTTTAGGGTCCTTTGTCAATTTTAGTTGATCAGGAAATGGAATTGTACCTTATTTTAAAGTGAAAGTGGTAAATATTGAGTTCACCTTGCGTAGTGTACTTTGACCACAGGGGTGGATGATGGTGACCAGATGGGGCCTCTCTGCGCTCTCTTCTGCATGGCGGGTGTGGAAGAGAGGGAGGTGAGGAGGAGGAGGAGGAGGAGGGAAGTGGGACCTGTGGACCTGTCTTGTAGGGTGGGGGTGAATGGGCCATGGCTGGGGTGCCCCTCCAGCACGCTTCAACAAGGGGACCGGAGGAGCTGAAGCAGGGAGAAATGGAGGACAGGGGTGAAAGCACAAAGACAGAAAGCGAGAGCTGGATTATTGAAAGTGTACTCAATAACACTGATGTCATCACATTGTTTCTTCGAGACTTGTATACAAAGGAAAACTCATAAGTAACACAACACCAGTTCCTCATCTTGTGTTAGTGTGCACGTGTGTGTGAAAACAAATCCGGCTGATCAGATTTGAGCATTTTCCATCACATGGAGTGCAAAGGCCATTTGAGATTCTTCAAGCACCTTGCTCCACCAACTGAATTATTTAGGCTACCTTAAGTCATGCAAACCCACACACAACACACACACACACACACTTGAGAAAAGCTTGCTTGACCTGGTTAGGGCTCAGCTGAATCTGCATGATTAATGAAGCATTAGAGAAACACAACATCTTTGACGTTTCACTTTCTGGCACTGAGTGAGAAAGAGAGATGTTATCCAGTCGGGGGGTTTTCTTTTGTTTCAAGATGAAAGAACACACAGAAACACAAGCCTCTATACCTCTATCATGCCAGTGCCCCCCTTTTAACAAGACACCATTGCCTCCCTGAGAGTGCGCAGCAGCACCACACACACACACACACACACACACACACACACACACACACACACACAGGTTTGTGGCACTATCTTTGTGGGGACCTGTCATTGACATAATGCATTCCCTAGCCCCTTACCCTAACCTTAACCATCACAACTAAATACCTAACCCTTACCCTCACCCTAACCATAACCTAATTCTATCCCTAATCCTACAACCAAGTCTTAACCCTCAAACAGCCCTTTAAACTTGTGGGGTCCAGCATTTTCGCCCCACAAAGCTGTCGGAACCCCACAAGTATACTGGACCCCACGAATATAGTTAAACAAGCCCCCCCCTCCCCCAACACACACACACACACACACACACACACACACACACTAGATTTTCACAGTAGACATAGAAAAACGTCATGTCATTAAGCTTAAACATAAAGAGCCAGCTGTGGCCGGTCAAGAACCGGGAACTGGGACCTCAGAGGGTCTTTGTGTGTGTGTGTGTGTGTGTGTGTGTGTGTGTGTGTGTGTGTGTGAGAGGGGGGCATAGACAGTAATTTTAATACCCGTCTTCTTGTTCTTTACTTTTCTTCTTCTTAGACCTAGTAATGGCATAATAAATCACACTATTTTACATATTGCACAGCTAAAACGAGGCCCCAATCTTTAAAATACTTTAAAATGTTAATCGTCAATGGCCTACCTACGCAGTTTAGCCATTTGAGATTAAAGACAGAGTATTATTTGTATTCAAGAGTCTTGACTGTAACACTCAGTAAAGCTTTTATTATTATTTTAACTAGGCTATTTAAGTAAAATCCATTCAATCCGGCCATCGACTCACCTGCTATTCTCCATTTAGGGTTGCGTGCCGCTTCGCATCCATACCGGGCTCTCTGTGAGGGCGTCATGACTCTCCAAAACAACACATGAACTAAAACAACTCAGTGACATTCATTTTTTATTCAGTTCTTTTTTCTCTATAAGTCGCTGCTGTCATATCCTCGGCTGTTAGCTTCTAGAAAAGGTAACAGGATGCGCTGTGAGATGACCGGACCTGGTGTAGCTACAGTGGTTACCATGGATACACGTCAAGTTGGACGGCTAAAGAAAGATAAATAGGCTACCGGAAGCGGAGCGATTTTGCCGACAAAATAAAATATTTTGAATGACTGAATATTGTCTCGTTGATAGCTTATCTACCCAGCAGCATACTTTTAAAACAAACAGGAGGTTGTCATCTACCACTAGAAACTAGAAGCTAACCATTTTCTCTTAGTGTACTATACTATATGCCTACTAACATGATAATGACAAGCCTGAAGGAACACCCTGGTGGCATGGCACTGGTTCCCATCAAGACCCCGAGGGGTTGTGAGATACGTTTGAGGGGCCTTGAGAAAAACACATCAACATAGAATTTCCTGCAACTCCTGAGGAGGGGTCACAAGTAGTCATTGTTTCATTTTAAGTCACCAAGTTGGTAAATAGCCTACTGGTTTATAGGGGTTTGAAAGTCCTATGCTGATGTGGCACCCTGGACCTTTTAGTAGCCTAGGATTATGTCAAGGATTAGTAGCCTATTCTATTAGTTTGTGTTATTACCTTGGTCATAATTTATTATAGCCTATTATTAATTAAAACGCTTTGTGTCACATGAAAGACAGTAGAAAACTGACTTGCTCATGTGCAGGAGCTCTGGAGCGATATTCATTTTTTTGTCAGTAGGTGGCAGTAGTGGCTTCGCTATGTTAGTGATTGGTGCTGTTAAGAGAAGGAAGTTAGCACCCTTCTATCTATCTTCAGTCTATGGTTAGCACAGTCTGAGCATGAGAGCAAACCATGACAGCAACAAAAAGGAAAACCGATATTGATTCATGACGGCCCTTTTACTGTGTTTACAGGTGAGAAAAGTCCACAAATGCCGTATACATTTATGTTACTTTTTTTTCTCATTTGTGGTGCCATGTTTTCTTATGTTTAACGCTAGATAGTCATTAATGTTAGAAAATAAAGCAGCTAACTAATGTTAACGCTAACTTAAAACGTTAGCTGAATGGCTTTTCTGGTTAGTGACCTGACTTTATATTCTCTTGTAAGATGTAACGTTACACACAAATGCTGTGTTCAGTGGCTGATATAAGCAGTCTTTTGTAGTAGAATGGCTGCACATTTCATATTGCGTCTTGGTGATTCTTTTAATTATATTACAGTTTTAGTTAACGTGATATTGTTTTAAATTACTGAATTACTTGTGGTCTGGTCTTAGAAAGAGGTCACATAGTATCAGTAGGTCACATCAGTATAGCAGAAAACAAGAAAGACGATATTTATCCAAGACTATCCAATTACTGTGTTTACAGGTAATAAAATCACTAACTTATAAAAAAAGTAAAAAGGCCTAAATTACTTAAAAAAAGAATGAGCCTAACAAACCCACAATGTAGCCCTGATATTGTGTATTTGTAGAAAGTAAATTCCTCAAATTGTTAAAACCTCCTAATTCATAGAAACCATAAAGTTACCATAGTTTCACTGATGGAATCCAATAATTTGCCACACACACACACACACACACACACACACACACACACACACACAGAGTGACCGGTGGGTCTTTTAATACACTGCCCCCCCCCCATGGCTCTGTCTCCAAGGTTACTGTTAATATTGGATCAGGAAGCAACAAAGTCTATTTTACGGTTCTTATCCTGGACTCACCCTGAGACCCAACAGTGTCTCTCTCTGCTCTAATGTGTCTCAAAAACAAAAGTGTACCTTTTGTGTGTCTCAGCAGCTAGTACAGCAGGGGTTGTAGCCGATTCCATGGTCTGTCCCGGGACCGTGGCAGGGACCAGTGGTTACTGCCACTAGGGGCGCTAAAGACACTGGTCGCGACCAGCTCCTCAGTGGTCTGCCCTGTGGTCCCTGTGGTCTGTGAAGCGGCTTTAGTATTTTCTCCCCTTTCCTGTCGTTTTGGCAGCACTATTAGCTGGATAAATGTCAGAGATCATAATCTTTTGTCTATAAAATACACTATATCAGATATATTATGATTATTATTGTTATTATTATTGATTAGGAAGATCCGTGTGGTCAGGACCAGCTGGTCTCTGGCACGGACCAGTGGTCACAACCACTAGGGGCGCTAAAGACACTGGTCGCGACCAGTGGCACAGCGGTCATGACCAGCTTCTTACTGGCACAAATAGTCCAGGCAAAGTAGCGTTTTACGACAGACTACTTGTAAAATATTTTTTTGCAGCTTAGATCATTTCTATGAGGTGTCCAGAACAACATACTAAAAGTCCTAAAAAATCCTAGTTGAAGAAATATGTTAAAATCTAATCAATCCGAGATGTGTGCATAATGCCAGGCAACAATACACCCCAATGGGGCTATTTTTTTCCTTTACTCCTATCAAAATGAAACTTTACACAGTGAAAGTACCCATGAAAAGTAAAAATGTTTGTATTACAAGTTTCTTTGAAAATTAATTTTAATATGCAAATGACCTATACACTAATCGAATATGCCCAAAATACACCCAAATAGACTTATTTTTTTCCTTTACTCCTACCACAATAACACTTTACATAGTAAAAGTATACATGAAAAGTAACTTTTTTTGTATTCCAAGTTTCTTTTGAAATTAATTTGAATATGCACATATAACCCCTGCCGGTATAGTCTTCAGGGTCACAGAGGCACACAAGCCTCCCCACCACAACAAGGTAGCTCACCACGTTACTAATGACTAAGATGGCTATTCTGACTTTCTTTTGATGTTATCTGTGGGGGAATGTCATTAGGTAAGGGTTGTTCGCCAATAAAAAAATAATTTAGAAAGCAACTAGAGGCAAGATTGTGCAATCAATTCTTAATGTCAATATAAAGATTTTTCCAAGAAACTTGTAAAACAAAAATGTTACTTTTCATGGATACTTTCATTGTATGAAATTTTATTTTGATAGGAGTAAAGGAAAAAAAATAGCCCCATTGGAGTGTATTGTTGTCTGGCCTTACTGGCACACATCTTGCATTGATGAAAATTAAACATATTTCCTCAACTAGGATTTCTTAGGACTTTTAGTATGTTGTTCTGGACAAAAAAATATTTTACAATTAGTTCTATTTTTGGCTCCAAAATGAGTTACTTTGCCTGGACTAAAAGGGCACTAAAATTACTGGTGCTGACCACCTCCTCTGTGATCTGTTCTGTTGTTTGGACCAGTTAAGTGATCTGTAGTGTGTTACTTTAAAACACTTACTTTAAAACACACTTTAAAATGCAACACAACCAATGTGTTGCATTTTAAAAGAACGATCATCGAGTGATCAGGTGCTGGATCAGTCAAGATGATTCGACTGTTACTTTTGTACGGTAGGCTACTTAAGTTGAATTTTTAATTAAACTTTTACATTTTTGTATTTCATTTGATGTTGCTTTGTCACTCAAATCTATATTTTTTCCTCCACTACATTTATTTGACATTAGTTTCTAGATCAAGATTTGATTAAAAGGGTAATGTGACAAACACATTGGTAAAGTTTAAACCAGTCAGGAAGACACGGAGCTGCATAGTCGATAGTACTACTCATACAACTGCGACTAATAATAATAATTTAATCATTGTTATTATGATTTCTTTTAATAGTAATGATCAATAATATTTGACAGACAAAAGATAATGATTTTTATTTATTAATTTTTACATTTATTCAGCACAGTGTTGCCAACACAATGAGAAAGGGGAGAAGGTGTATTAAATGTACAATAACTACTCCAAAGACCACTCAGTAACTGGTCAAGACAACAGGCAGATGACAAGGACCACAAGACAGACCAGTGTCTTTAGCGCCCCCAGTGGTAGTGACCACTGGTCCGTGCCAGGTAGGAGCTTGTCGCAAGGAGCTGGTCAGGACTGCGCGGCAGGTCACAAATACACTGACCTGCATAATCGACTACGACTAATAATAATTTAATCATTGTTATTATGATTTCTATTAATAATAGTGATAAATAACATTGGATAGACAAACGATTATGGCTTCTCACATTAGGCGATTCTGCTAACACAGTGAGAAACGTGAAAAGTTGTATTAAAAATAAATACAAACAAACACACCACAGATCACTCAACTGGTCCAAACAACAGAACAGATTACAGAGGAGGTGGTCAGGACCAGTAATTTTAGTGCCCTTTGTGCCAGTAAGAAGCTGGTCATGACCGCTGTGCCACTGGTCGCGACCAGTGTCTTTAGCGCCCCTAGTGGTTGTGACCACTGGTCTGTGCCAGAGACCATGGTCCCGGGACAGACCACAGAATCGGCTACAACCCCCTCTCAGCCAGTAGTTGCACCCATGCATAGTGATCTAGGAAAGTGGTTCCCTTGAAGAACTACCCAGCTAGATAAACATTGGTCAATGTATCTTGTCATTACATCCTAGTAGGTTTATATTTTGAGATTTGTAAAATTCATGCAGTGGTATGATACAGGTTTGATTCTGACAACTTTCTGTACACCGAAGCAATTATAAAGAAGATTGAAGTGTCCTTGAATAACTGTCTGTTTTTCCCCTTTTTTTAACTTGGTGCTGGCTCACCAGAGGATTACAATCTAGGTCAAAGCCCATCTGCAGAGGTAACACAAAACTCTCACACACACACACACACATGCACACAGTGGTTAAATTGGCTTTTGTAGGGAGGGGGAGCCCTTATTTACAATGAATGGTAAGGTAGGGTTGATCAGTTATTCAAACAAAGAGAAATACTTTACAATTCACTTACTTTATTATTATTATTATTATTACCTTTAGGCTAACGATAACAGGCAGGCAACGGATTTCACCCTTGGAAAGGGTGTATGAAATTGAAAATGTTTGAAAATATTGGTTGGCAAATATGTAAACATATTTTTAAACAAGAAAATTATGTTGATTTAAGAGAATCTGGGCCAATTTCTATATCACCAAGGCTCTGTTTTCAAAGTGTTTCCCCCCGTTCATTATCTCCGTTGACGTTTCATTAAACTGCTGATATAAAGAGTTTTAAGTCTGGAACCGAGTCAGCCAGCTACGAGATGAATCGTGACCATAAAACATTTGATTCAGCCCAAAAAAAAAAACTTGAAAACGGCAAAAAAAAAGAAAAAGTTCCAGACTATAAACAGATGACTTAAGTGGTAGCTGCTTGATAGCTCTACCCGTTATTCAGTCTCATAAATGCCATGTATTTGCCAATATATGAGAAATAATTCAAGTGGAATAACAATATTTGGTGCCAGGGGCGTTTCTAGGACTAGGGGAGGTTCGGGGCTTAGCCCGGACTCATTTAAATAAACTGAATGCAATGCAAAACAGCAATTTGCTTGCCCAGCTTGTTAATACCCAGTGTATGTTCATTTTAGCTTTAACTAAGTTTTGTTAGTTAGATGGCACCAACATTTGGCCTAATCATAACTGGTCTGGCAACCCAAAGATCAGGGTTTTGTTACCAGATTTGTTTGGTGACTTATGATGCGGGGGGGTCTGGGGGTCCACCTCCAGAATTTTTTTAGCATTAAAGGGGTGATAGAATGCAAAGCCGATTTTACCCTGTCATAGTTGAATAATGACAGTTTAGTGGGTAAGTAGGACATACATAGAACCTCAAAATCCCATTGACACCTCTTTCCTCTGTAAATCTCACATTTTGAAACTGCCTCTGAAAACGGGCAAATCTCAACGAGCCCTCCTCCTCATTTGGCTCTAGTCTCTAGTCTTTGTCACGCCCAAACATTTACATAGGCTACACCACTGATCTGAGGTCAGCTTAGTCTTCTGAATAGGTCACGCAGATCTCAGAAATTGTATACATTGTTCATCTTCTATTTTACCACTAAATTCACTTCTGAGACTTTTTTATGCGAGAAATCAACTATGTAGAGGTCAAATATGGGCCGTTTTACAAAAATTGATGGCTAATTGCAAATTTTGTCCGACTGTGTGTCGGAGTTTAGCAGCCGGTGCTGCCTGTGTTGCTGCCTCGCCGCCAGGCCTGCCTTCCTTCACAGACCCCAGCCTGCTGTGAGGTAGATGGAGCTCCGTCACGGCTGGCAGCCCATGGCACTCCATATCCACGCAAAGTCACAGTTTTTTGGGTTAATGGACTACCAAACACCGCTGCCCTGACAGGGCAACTGCCCCCTCTTCCTGCTAAATGGCCGGTGTGTGTGAGTGAGAGCGCGGTCAGTGAGCTTGTTATGCCAGCAATCTCTTACCGCAGGTTCCAGTTAATCTTATAATGTGTGTAATTACAATGTGTTGAGTTATTTAAACAAACGATCAGGGAAATAAACGCCTCTTGTCTGCGAGCCTCATTGATAGAGCCTGCGGCTGGATGGAGCTCTATCAATGAGAGCTAGCTAGCCTCCTCTTAGAATTCACAAAAATGAAAAAACAATCTGGAATTCACAAAAATGCATTAAATTGAAATCGGACACCATTGTTAGCTTTATAAGACCTTGAGGTAGATGTTATATAAATGGCGTGACGAAATTCAAACTGTAAATATAGCTACTCTAGTTATGCCGGCAGCTGGCAGCAAGCCATGGAGGTTGCCACTTTCTCATCAGACTGTGTGGAGCTCCTAGCTAAAGTCCGACACGTCTTACCAAATTTGCAATTAGCCATCAATTTTCGTAAAACGGCCCATATTTGAGCTTTATATAGTTGATTTCTCGCTTAAAAACGTCTCAGAAGTGAATTTAATAACGAAATAGCCCGACAAACAATGTATAACTTTGCAGTGTCTGAAATATGAGACCTGCTGTCTCGTCTCCAATGTGTTTCTATGTGGTTCGCTCAAACCAGTCAGCGCGCAGCTCATCTAAATATTCATGAGCATACCATATTTGGAAGAAAAGCTCTTGTTCCAAATAGAGCCATATTCACAGGGTAGTTAAGGGCCTAATAAAATAGCATTCAGGCAATTTTCAGCCCAACCAATGTTACAAAAATGATTTTGGTGCCACTGAAATGCCTGCTCTTCTCTCTGATGCTCGGAAAACGGACGTTAGAGGCAACCTAAACATTGCCGCATGTCACGCAAATAAACACTGCACTTGACAGCAGGTAACGTTAGTCTACCGTTAGCTAGTTAACACTGCACTTGACAGCAGGTAACGTTAGCCTACCGTTAGCTAGTTAACACTGCACTTGACAGCAGGTAACGTTAGTCTACCGTTAGCTAGTTAACACTGCACTTGACAGCAGGTAACGTTAGCCTACCGTTAGCTAGTTAACACTGCACTTGGCAGCAGGTAACGTTAGCCTACCGTTAGCTAGTAAACACTACACTTGGCAGCAGGTAACGTTAGCCTACCGTTGGCTAGCAGCTGGTGTAAACACGTTTAAAATGCTTACAGCTAAACGGTGTAAAAGTGTGTCTGTATTTCACTGGAGAGGAACATATGACAGATGTTGCGTTCACTTGAAATTCGCCTCGCCAGCCTCGTGCTGTATTCAAATTATACGTGTGTATATATATATATATATATATATATATATATAAAATGTGTCACCTTTTTCAGCCCTTCGGAGTTTGCAGGCATGATTTAAAAGAAAAACTTTTCGTCAAACGGTGTGAGCATGGCGTGGTGGCCATTTTGAGTGTTTGGCGATGAACAAAGAAGTTGTTGTAACTTGAGTGTACGTTGTCGTATCTGCCCGAAATTTGTCACGATTGACAAGGCTCCAGGCCTGAGGACATCTACAGGCCAATATTGACTTTTGGTCATAGCGCCCCCCGCTGGCAACAGGAAATCAGCCTTATATGACAAACATCACCCGATTAACATGAAACTTATAATGTGTGGTCTACATGTGATACTGAGCCGCCCCCTATACGTTAACCACGCCCACTTACTCAGGCCACGCCCTCTTTCATAACATTTGAACCGTTTAAGGTAGAGTCTTGTGTGAGGTGTCATTGAACTCAGCAGAGAGTTCCTTCTTAATTGGTGATGGTTTGGCCCGCCCCCTATGCTTAAGCCACGCCCCCTTTCATAACATTTTAATCGTTTAAGGTAGACCCTTGTGTGAGGTATCATTGAACTCAGCAGAGACTTCCTTCTTCAGTGGTCATGGTTTGCCCCGCCCCCTATGCTTTAGCCACGCCCCCTTTCATAACTGGTGACCCATTTAAGGTAAAGTCTTATGTGAGGTATCAATGAACTCAGCAGAGAGTTCCTTCTTAATTGGTGATGGTTTGGCCCGCCCCCTATGCTTAAGCCACGCCCCCTTTCATAACATTTTAATCGTTTAAGGTAGACCCTTGTGTGAGGTATCATTGAACTCAGCAGATAGTTCCTTATTCATTGGTGATGGTTTGTTCCATCCCCCTATGCTTAAGCCACGCCCCCTTTCATAACTGGTGACCCTGTTTAAGGTAGAGTCTTATGTGAGGTATCACTGAACTCAGCAGGGAGTTCCCTTTTCATTGGTGACGATTTGCAGTGTCTGAGTGCCGCACAAATGCACGGTTGCAAGGAGCGGCGAATGCCGGTAACCCCGATGCGCGCAGAGGAGCAAGGGCCCGTCCATCGCTGCTTGCAGCTTTAATTAACATTTAAAGCTGCTGTTTTAATGGTTTGTTAGCCATTAACCATTAATAAAGCAATTAGTTACAGCTTATATACTGTTGATGCAAGTCCATTGTTCATTCTGTAATGTAAATCATGCAGAGTCCTGATGCTGTTCAGGCTTTTAGCCCCTCCATTCATGTCATTAACTTTCTATCTTGCCACTCAAGCTCTATTTGGACAAGGGAGTTGAGGGAGAGGCTGCAGAATGCATGACTGAACTAATAAGTATGTGTTAGAGAAGGGAGTGACATGTCCAGATGTTTATTTAGTTTTTTATTCACATGGTCACAGATGCACGGGAAAGCCTTAATAAAGCTGGAAGAAGTATCAACATTCCTCGGTTTATGGCACTCCCACTCTTCTTTTAGCTGTTCGAGCGTTTAACCTTGTTCAGCGTTTCAGCCATACCAGCTTTTTGCCTATGTCAGCTCAATGCATTTAGACACACACACTTCAATACACACACAGACACTCACAGATGCAGTGCAGGGTTTGCCTGTACAGTATACAGTAGATGCTATAATCACATCTCAGGTCAACAACCTCAACAGCAGTCTAGCCTGAAAGTTTGATTGTTTTTTGTAATGTGTACACAAAGATTAGAAGATTCTGCACAAACAGGACACTGCTCATGTGATCGCTTAATGTTACCATCCGTGTTTTCCTTCATGTAGTAGATAGTGCTTATTTATCCAGCCTAGCTTAAGCATTCACCATGCATGTTAGAAGCCTTTGTGAAGCAGGGAATGTCTTTCCTGAAACTGCCTGTATTTTAGGCCAGAGGTAAATGATTTTGACCTTTTACCTCCTCTCTCTCCCTCTCTCTCGCTCTTTCTCGCTCCTTGTCCATGCGTCTCTCTCACACCTGTTGTCAGATCCATGCATGCCAGAGATTTGTTCCGTCACACACACATGTGCCAGTTTAGACACACTAATAGATAAGAGAAGGGAGGCAACTGGGGGACAGGGGCAGTGGGACGGTGTGTCCCTGCTTTTTCTAAACTAATTTGTGTGTGTGTGTGTGTGTGTGTGTGTTCATTATTACACAACTTCCAAAGATCATCAGACTATTTGCAGATAGGGGTATTTCATCAGAGACAGACAGACGATAAGTGGACATTTGTGCTTATCAATGCAGTGTTTCCCTAAGTTTGACCTCAACCCCAACCCCCTAAAAGAAAATCTATCCTCCCCCTCAGGCTCTGTTTGTTTTTGCTCTGCCTTTTGTTCTCTTAATCTTGGGTGTCTTTAGGTGGCGTGGTCGCTCTCACTGATCCTCCCTCTCTTACTCCTTCTCAAATGTTACAAAATTTAAAAAAAAATTTGTGGCCATAAATAAGTACAATGTTGTCAGGGTCATGTTGTACAAGGCTTACAATGTACGTAGGTGTAATCTTTCAGAATGTAAGCAAATGCTACATTCCTGTACACTATACTATGTTATACAGCTACATTACTGCATAGAACACTGACAAATTGATGCAAACTAACCATTATAAAAAACATCTAATTTAAATATACTTAATTACATGGTAGCCATTGTTGCAAAAACAAGTATCTGTAAAACAAGTAGCCAGTCTTTGTCTCCATCCCCCCCCTCCTCAAATGATCCTCGTAAATGATTTCAACCTTTCACCTCTCTCTCTCTCTCTCTCTCTCTCTCTCTCTCTCTCTCTCTCTCCCCCCCCCCTCTTTCCTTTTCCATGTGTCTCTCTCACACCTGTTTATGTTAAATGTCAGACCCATGCACGCCAGAGATTTGTTTTGTCACAAACATGCCAGTTTAGACACACTAATAGATGAGGAGGGATGTGCAGCGTGCCAGGCGCTAAAGATGATGTTTTGCAAAGTTTGGATCGCTTCCTGTGTTCACTATATGGCGTTAGACAACATGCACTAAACATGCATAGAAATGTCTTAATGTAAATGGGATAATGTCGCATAAGGCTGACTTCCTGTTGCCAGTAGGTGGCACTATGACTATGACTCAATATTGGAATGTAGATGTCTTCAGGTCGGGCCTGTTATAGTGCATGAAAAATTCAGAGCAGTGACCTCCAAAATGGGCACAAAAAGCTGATCTCCACAGAGTAAACTATTAAATTTAAAGATTATAGCCCCTGAAAACCTGGTTTTATAACCATATATAATATGTCTTTATAACATTAATATGAATGATTATATAAGCAACAATCAAAGTTAAAATTGCACAAAAAGAAATCCTTAGTAATGATTTATTAGTAAGTAAGTAAATAAGTAAGCCAACCAGGTGCATGCAGGTCAACCAAAACTCCTGTCCAAACAGGTAAGTCTTTATTAGAAACAGCAGACCGTAAGGGTGGAGGCAGAGCTTTCCATAGTTTAGGTGCTGAGGACTATTTAGAGTGGTTTGATCAGATATGATTCACAGTGGCCTGCCAATATAAGTTTCCCATTTAGATTCAAATGTTGCTAAATAGGTTTTCCTTATAATGAATGAAGCTGGTGTTATTATTGTCAACAAATCCCATGAAAAGACCAAAAGCAACAATGCATTAGCTCGTCTCTCTACCCTGTCTGGTGTACAGCAGTTGGCCCAGTGGTTCTTGTGAAGAAGCAGATCTTTAAAAACAAGTCACAAATATAGCCTATACTTTTAAGTAAGGCTAAAAAAACTCATAGTAAAACTGGGCACTGTAGTTATTATCTAATGTTGCTCAAACAGGAGTAAAAAGTGCATTTGTTGTGGATTATTTTCAACTGTGGATGAATACACATTTGGTGCTCTAGTGAATATTTACTGCATCTGGGTGGGGTTTGACTCAAAATAGATTACAGTGCCCATGTTCATTTAACTGTGTGGCTCATTGATGTGTTTTAAATAGTTTTTTGCAATTATACCCCGCCCCCCCCAAACCTTTCATTTAAATCAATCATCTCCCAACTTCAAAGATTACGTTTGAAGGCGTTCATGAGTGGCGTTCAGGAGTGGGGACAAAGACAGATTTAAAGAGTCCAAGTACAAGTTTAGCAAGGCAGTGAAGTAGGCCCAACGACGGTACTCTGAGAAGCTCCAACGCCAGTTTCCAGCTAACGACTCTGCAACTATAAGCCTAAAACCCCCCACTCCTTCAATGATCGACACCTAGCCAACGACCTGAACGAGTTCTACTGTCGATTTGAAAGACAAAAGGACAGTCCTGACACCATCCCCCACGACACCTCCCTACAGCTACAGCCACTGTGCATTACCTCCACCTCCCCCACCTCAGCAGGGTCCTGGGCCCCCCCACCAATGCCCTCCTAAAAGCCATCACCGACCCCCTCCTGGACCCCCTGCAGTTTGCCTACAGAGCCAATAGGTCTGTAGACGATGCAGTCAACCTGGCCCTACACTACATCCTCCGGCACCTGGACTCCGCAGGAACCTACGCCAGGATCCTGTTTGTGGACTTCAGCTCTGCCTTTAACACCATCATCCCGGGTCTGCTCCAGGAGAAACTCTCCCAGCTAGGCATGCCTGACTCCACCTGCAGGTGGATCACTGAGTTTGTGTCTGACAGGAAGCAGTATGTGAAGCTGGGGAAACACATCTCCGACTCACAGACCATCAGCACCGGATCGCCCCAGGGCTGTGTTCTTTCACCCCTGCGCTTCTCCCTGTACACCAATAGCTGCACCTCCAGTTACCAGTCCGTCAAGCTTCTGCGGACGACACCTCCCTCATCGGACTCATCTCTGATGGACAACTTTTTCACCCCTGGCTCTTCATGCCACTGTTCTCTCTCTGCTGTAATGCTCTTTGCTCTTTATTTTTAATTTAATACATACTGTGTACATATACTTATATTGTTTATACCTATACTTATATTGTTTAATATGCCATCTAGAGAATGTGTGACGTGCACCAACAACACCAAAACAAAATCCTTGTATGTGTTAAAAAACGTACTTGGCAATAAAACCCTTTCTGATTCTGATTCTGAATGTTCCTTCTAGAAACACACAGGTTCGAACTATTGGAATAGCTATTTTTGCACATGCCAAACGTCACCTACAATGAGATATACATAACTACCTGTTTAGGTATTTTTATTCCAACATAACATAAAATAAACTAACGTTAATAAACTAATATCCTACACCGTGATATTTAATATAAAGACCGTAATAGACCTCTCTTTGTGGCGTTGATATGGAACCCATGCAATTTCTGGGCAAGACCCGCCCTTCAATAGCATTCACACACTACTATTGGCCAGGCGTCCATACTTACGTAAGGTAACGTAGCCCGATTTGTTCAGGTCCTATATCCTGACCAATAGGCTATCCAAACCATAAGCACTCAAGGTCATTGCCTAACCCCAACCAATCGAGCTGCTGTGTTGCACAGTTTCTGGTTTTTGACATCTATTACACATCCCTGTTGGATGTTTTCCCATGATGAAAAGCATATTATTTAAATACGTATGCACAATTCTCAGTCTGGTGATGACTGTCTCCTCTTTCCTATTTCCTCCTCCTCTCCTTACATTACCAACACTATTTTGTATGTTATATAAATGTCTTCCCTTTTGTTCACTTTTTGTTTATTTCCTTCCACACAATGCTCTTTCCTTCCTGTTTTTGATAATTTAATAACTGTGTCTATGTTTCCCCTCTTCACAGCTTGCTTGGCTAGCTTGTCCAGCCTCTCATTACTCGAAATGCCTATGTACGCAGGATCCCACATATATACAATATAAATACCCTTTCTTCTTATTCCTGCATGTGCTGTCATGATTTCATAGAGCAAATCCTGTCGACTAGATGTTCCTGATCTTAGACTGTACAGGGCAGATAGAGAGTCATTACAGACTAGGGCCTTATTTGGTCTATATTCTCCCACCCATTCCAGAGCCATCAATATAGCTATAGAGGCAGTGGTAGGCACAGCGCTGTGACTCGCCTACTGCGAGAGATCTCTGTCAGCTTCCTCCCATTTTCCCTCTTTGCCTCCCTCCCTCCCCCACTCTCTCCTGTTCTCTGAGCAACAGTTGCCCTGAACTCCTAGCGCAAATGCCAAGAATTGAAAGAGAGTCAATATAGCGTGTCGGAGGACTACAGCGTCTCAGGTCAGTGTGCCCAATGCTATATTCCGATAAACTGTAGCTGTCATATTTCACGGGACCCGCGTGAGTGCGATTTTCATGTTCCAGTTTTTCAGCCTCATGGACGATGACGTGAAAATCGGCCAATTCCGGTCGCCGGTCAATCGGTGCATCTCTAATTTGAATTACATGTTTTTATAATGGTTAGATTGCATCAATTTGTCAGTGTCCTATGTAATGTAGTTGTATAACATAGTATAGTGTACATGAATGTAGCATTACACCTACATTGTAAGCCTTGTACAACATGACCCTGACAACACTGTATTTATTTATGACCCCAAAAAAAAGTGAATTTTGTAACATTTGAGAAGGAGTAAGAGAGGGAGGATCAGTGAGAGCAACCACGCCACCTAAAGACACCCAAGCTTGAATAAAGGGAGGGGGAGGACAGGGAGCCCCCACTGTCAGAGAGGAGAAAAAAAACAGCTTGAGACTACGAGTAGCCTGTCTTTGTCTCCACCCCCCTCCTCACCCCTCCCTCCTCCCTTGCGCTCTATGCACAGCCTGATGACATCATGAACAGCCGGTATAAAACCAGCCATTAGGATTGCTGCACAGCTTGTGGTGCTGACTACACTGTCTCCCTCTTCTCTCATTCTATCACTCCCTCCCTTTGCTGCTTCACACGCTCTCTCTCTCTCTTACACACACACACACATACACACACACCCTTCCACAGTCTCTTGCAACCTTATTCCTCCACACTGCTGCAGACATGGCCGAGGCTTTCGTTGGCACATGGAACCTCAAGGAGAGCGAGAAATTTGATGACTACATGAAGGAGCTGGGTAAGTGTGTGTTTTGTGTGTACAGTAAATGTACATATATTATCCCACTGTACATTCGTTGATGTTTCATACTTTACATACCTCACATTTGCATCCCTACTGTCTACATTTTAATATATTCACCGCAATACTTACTCCTGCACTTTCTGTATACATATTTATTTATTTATATATATATATATATATATTCTTGCACTCTGGTTAGATGCTAACTGCATTTCATTAGCTCTGTACTCTGCTTAATGACAATACAAAAATTGAATCTTGAAAATGTATGCATGTGAATGTGTGCGCATGCGTGAGTAACAGGACGCAATGCTGCATGTGAGCACATGTGAAAATTGGGCTGAGGAAAGATAGATGTTTGAAGGTGTGTTTGTGTTTAACTTGTTTAAGCAGCTGTTGAATCTGTAAAGCAGGTAAAGGGAGACAAAAGAATGGGTAAATAAGGGTGGAACCAAAATAGAGAATAGAAGAAAAAGAGCAACAAGGGTGGAAAAAGAGAGAAAGAAAGTATGGGAACCAGAGGGGGAGGAAAAAGAGGAAGAGTGGTTGACCGCATGGCCTAAAGTGCTGGAAATGAAGGAGGGGCTTTCTTTTAGTGGAGCAAACCCCCACCTTGAGTCTGAATGGTAACAAACTGGCATTCACACACTTGCATAGTGTGTGTGACCTCTGCTGAAAGCTGTTCATTGTTTGAGGCCATGAAAGGAGTTGAATATTAAGATGGTCCCAATGCCGAGGAGCAAATGGGATGAGAATGTACAGAAAAAGTGGGCTTCAAATATCTCACCCACACTCGCACATAGTTTGTTGTGCGTGTGTGATGGGGACAGGTGCTCGGACTTTTACAACCGTGAAGAATGACACTAAACTATTTGACTGTGTGTGTGTGTGTGTGTGTGTGTGTGTGTGTGTTTGAGTGAGAGAAAGAGATTCCTGCCTACTGACCTCAGCCACAATTAATCAACCTATCTGCTCTGATTACCATAGAAACAGAGACTATTCAACCTCTAACCCCAATCCTCTTGATCAATGACGTGTATGCAGCACACACACACACACACACACAGACATTTTGTTGTATTGATTGTGAGAAAGTAGCTGTTTTTGCTCTTGGAGATGAACCGGATTGCCAGCCGGAATCCTCCTTTTCTCCTTTGGTAGACAAGGGAGTTAGTCACTATTACCCAATGAAATTTAGTCTTTTGATCTCTCCCTCGCGCACACACAGACACACACAAACACACACAAACACACACACATACACACAAGAAAGCGAGTAATGATTTGCACACATACATGCCCAGGCAGACAGGTCAGTGGGGCCCTGCAATGTTTGAAGAACATGCTGCAAGTTTGGACAGCAGTCAAATAGAGATTAGAGAGTGTCAGCTGAAGGAGACCCAAAGGACAAATGCATGGCCACTGCTTTTTACTTGACTTTTCATGTAGCCCCACCACAGGGTTGACATTTTTTATTTTTAATTGGTTGAGATTTATCGCCTCTTAGAGCTGCTAGTGTGGCTGTAGGCTCTTAGTTTTGTTTATTTTTTGTATGCATCAAGGCAACTACTGTATGTCCTCCCCCAAAATATTACATAACCCATGTGTCTTTGTTTTTAACAGGTGTGGGCTTTGCTACACGTGCAGTGGGAACCATGACCAAGCCCACCACTATCATCTTAGTGGAAGGTGACACGGTGACGGTGAAGACCCAGAGCTCCATAAAGAACACAGAGCTTAACTTCAAGCTGGGAGAGGAGTTTGACGAGACCACCGCCGATGACAGGAAAGTTAAGGTGAGAGGTCAGGTTGCTCATACAGGAGATCAGTGAGAATACCAACACTCAAGGGCACAACCTCAATTTATATTTTAACAATGTTTATTTTTTTAATAAAGCGTCTTTAAGTGGTTCTCTATGAAACCCACTCTACAAGCCTAAAGCATGCTGAAGTATCCATACATATATGAGAGTGATAATAATAGTCATGAGGAAGATTAATGGCAAAACAAAAAACTGATTCTTGTTTTGAAGGTCAGAAGTCAGGGGTAAAAAATGGACTGGTTATAATTTGCAACCACTTAAGACACACAGTGACATTACCGTATTCTAATTTAGAGGGTGGGGGGGGGGGTGTACTGTAGTTTCGGGATACAGAGGAGTAGAGTTTTGCTTGTTTGAGATACGTCACAGACTGGAAACATCCTTATTTGTGGCTCGTTGTAAGTCAAATAATTTCTCAGTCTGATTCAAAACTCTTAAGACACAAAACAGATAGAGCAGATGCATAATGAACTTTAAGAAGACATTTTGCTAGTATTAAAGCATCAAAAGTAAAAGCACTTACCCCTGTGAATGTTAAAATATTACATGTGATTGGCTCATTATTACTCATGCTTTAAAGTATGTGTGTGTCAGTATAGTGGTAGATGGTATAGTGGTAAAAACACATAAATTACATTTGTGTAGTTTGGTGTTCGCCGTTTCAATCGCAACAGCTGCAGCTTCCTCACCCGCCATTTTCACAAGTTAGATAAATGTTGGTGGGCAACTTTTTGACCATTACGAGTGCACCATCCGGGCACTTGTAGAGCACTACATTTTGATATTAAGTGTGATGCACTATGCACTCAAAATAGCAAGTACAGAAGTATGCGAATTGAGACACAGCATTAATCTGCAAGGTAGGCTAACTGTAGCTGTCAAATAAATGTAGTGATGTAAAAAAAAAAGTACAGTATTTGCCACTGAAAAGTAGTTGAGTAGAAGTATAAAGTAGCAAAGCAAATACCATTAAACATTTACTTAAATAAATGTTTAATGAACCAAACATTCATTCATGAGAAGATTCATATGATCTTGAATATGTACACCAGGGTGTAATAAGCTCCTTCTGTTTGTCTCTCTGCTGGCTCCAGTCTATTGTAAACATAGAGGATGGGAAGATGGTGCACATA
Organism: Sander vitreus; assembly: GCF_031162955.1. Taxonomy (NCBI): domain Eukaryota; kingdom Metazoa; phylum Chordata; class Actinopteri; order Perciformes; family Percidae; genus Sander; species Sander vitreus. Next base: position 16,526,540 of record NC_135868.1, read on the forward strand.
CAGAAGTGGGACGGCAAAGAGACCAGTCTGGTCAGGGAAGTCAACGGAAACGCCCTCACACTGGTCAGTGCTCACACAAAATGTGTACATTTAACAATATGTGTGTTCATTGTTTTTTTTTTTTAACTGTCTTTCTCTCTCTTCATCACAGACACTTTCAATTGGAAATGTCGTTTGCAAACGTCACTATGTGAAGGCAGAGTAAAACACTGAAACCTCCCTCCAACATCTACTTGCATCAGCAAAAGCCTCACACCCCCGAACTCCTTAACACCACTTCAGCCCAAGCCAAGCAATCCCCTCGTATGGCACTGCAGACTACTACTGCAGATTCCCATCAATGTCCCTTCATACTGTACGCTCAGTGATAACATTACTGCTGACTTTGAGCTCCCTTTTCTCCCTGTACTTTTCTTTATATTGTGTGTTCTCCTACTGTAAGACACACTGAATATAGTCCAATGATTTGTTGTTCTTTTAAAATCCAGTTCTGCATTTCTTTTTTCTTTTTTGAAAATGTGTTATGTTATGGTGTTAAACCTGGAAAAGTGTTTTGAATTTAAAAGTGTGCCTATTGAGACCTGAAAAAAATTAAATTGTGTACACTGTTGGACAAACAATGAAAATGCTTCGGTATGTGTTCATTCTTGAGATGTTTAATGTTCGTACATAGTTGGTAGTTCCAGGCACAGTTTACTCAACTGGGACTGAAATGAGCAAATTTCACATTATTCTAATTTATTGTAAAATTTCAGGAATATCGTATCATGTAATGTCTGGGCCGCTGCGATCAGTAAATAATTATGTACAGTGTCATTCAGGGAGCTTCAGCCCAAGGGCGTAGTAAAAGTTAGTCACGGTTATGAATTCAGAGCTAGACTTTCTGAGTGTTGTGGACTCGAACGCACTCCAGGCAAAAGTTCAGTAAGGCAACACAATTGTACAAGTATTTACACAGAATGTGACCATAGTTTCCAACACTGCTAGTTTTACAGATACTCAGGTAATTATAGCTTATGCCCTGGCTAGTGAGGGGAAAGTTTGCTTGTACTAGGTGTGTGGATACTGTCATGTCCTGTACTTGTGCATTAGGTGCGTGTGTGCTTTCTAAATTCGGATCATTCCTCCACAGTAGATTGATGTCATGTGAGTGACAGCCTGCCAGCTAGAGGCAGGGGGAATGGGGTGAAAGGGTGCAGGGCAATTCAAGTTACCCTGAACTGAAATGGTCAGAAGAAAGGACAAACCCAATGCAAAATAGAGATTGAGTATAGACCTCTTGTATCAAATATATACTGTAACTATATCTGCATAGCTAAAAGTATTGAATACATGCTTATCAAGGTGACAATATGTTGAAAGTATAATTCTGTGTGGAAACATTTTATTAAAAATATGTGCAATAACGCAATAAGCTCACAATTCTGGTTGTGCAAGCTCAGGGTCATACTAAAAGTATGTACATATTAAATATATATATATATCTTGTACATCTGTCAGGTGCAAACTAGCAAGGGAGAACATGAGAAAAGGAAGAGGAGTCTTGAGACTGACTAATGAAAAGGGCTCGCTGCCAATGGAGTTTACAGCAGTCTTGCCAAATCACTACAGCTGGAAACATTCTATTTCTCCACAATTCTACAAGTGGGAGCTTTGAGACAAGGTCAGAGCAGCACAAAAGAAACAAGATGGCAATTCCTTAACATCGCCTTATCTTGTCTTACACTGACAGTTAACAGGGGTTGTCTTTTGAAAAGAAAAGAAAAACAAGCTACTTTTTGCAACTTTGACCTATGGGTACATGACCCAACCTGGAATTGAGTTTGTGTTAATCCTTCAACTCGGCTCAATCCAGAGGCCTGTACTACGAAGCAAGATTTGGCGTTAACGAGGTAACTTCAGGTTCAACCCAGGGTTTTGTGTATCACGACGGTCGATCACTTGTTACCGGGTTCAATCGCCGTGGTAACTTATGCTGAACACCTAACCTGGTCGGGAGCAGGTTTAAAGGTGTAAAAGCACCGCCTACTGACCAATCAATACTCGATTGATAACGACGTCACCGTTCTTAGAAGATCAGGTGGAGCTCGGTGCGCTGAGAGAGAGGTGCGCTCATAAAAGTTAAAACCCCGTTAACATTCCCTGATGGGTATTTTTTTTTATGAAAGATAGATATAATAGGGAATTACGTATAGGCTATTTGTCGGCTTGTTGAGCCGTGTGTTGCCAATGCGCACATCCTTTTGAATTATGTTTTTATATATTTTATTTGTTCTCACGATCGCTTACCTTACCACTGCCAGGGTTGCAACTGGAATAAAAGGCTAAAGCAACGACAGTTTATGGAAAGCACAAGTGTAATTATGGTCAGATCTTGTGCCTGACTGATGGGGAAGTGATATTGATAAGCGTTGTGATTTATGCATTTACAGCGTCGGCTATTTTTTTTTCCTTCCTGTTTTAGGAAGTAGCAACTGTATTGCGTTTTGCCTGTAAAACCATGTCTGTGTTCTTCATATTTATGTAGAATTATAGTTTGCTCTTCCTATATAAAAAAATGCGGTGGGAAACCCTGGGTTGATTGAGTTAATAGTTAAGTTAATAACCACTGTCGTGACACAGCTTATGCGGACCGCGGATGTTAAGGTTAGTGAAGCCGGGTAACTGAAAGACATCCAGGGGCATCTGGCCTGAGACCCCAGGGCGGACCAGACTCAATCAGCATTGTGAGATCAAGGTTGAAGAGAACAAAGACATCAAGAGGCCTTGTTTTTATCTTCACAAATAAAATTTAATGGAGTTAACAGTTGACATGCAGGAAGAGGGTCGTTTCTCCTGCAAGCAGTCCCCTGGAGTCAAGATACACAAACCTCTCAAACACACGCATCTACTGTATGTTCACAAAAACAGACAATAAGGGGCAGACAGTCTCAGGATATCATCATAGCTTGAAGTTCCTGTCACGCTTGTTTGTGCTGCATTACACATCCTGTTCGTATTTACTACTTCCTATGTGTGTGTGTGTATATATATATATATATATATATATATATATATATATATATATATAGAGCTAGCTTTCTCTGTGTGGCTTATTTAAAGGTTTTTCATGTTAGATTCCCACAAGATTAAGCTTTCCGGTCTTCACGTCTGCTTAATTAAACCGCATAGATGTAAACATCTGGATTCCAAAAGGGATAGCCACTTGCTGTCCTACTGGTTACATCTATTGGGTTACATATGTTGTGTAAACTCCTCCCTCTGAGGGGGAGCCAAAGGTTACTTTTGAACAAGTGTGGCTTGTCACCTGATTTTTGTGACGTATTTTGATTCTTTAAACTTGATAGGAAGTCTTAGCATTCTTTCAACATGGAGAGACAGTAAGGGAAACTTAAATGAAGGTTTCTATAATGAGCAGTCGGTGGAGAGATTATTAAAACATACACAGCTGGAAGTCTGTCAGTCCATCTGTTGCTACCCACTTCCTCTTTTGCGCCTGTCTGATAGCTGCAGTGTGTGACTGAAGATGTATTTTGTGTGGCTGTCTCAGCTGTGTTTGTGCGATCTGTGTTTCTTGTGTTTCTTCTTCTTTTTGTCCTCTTTGTCGTGAGTGTGCTCGTGGCGCCTCCTCTTAGATTTGCATTCACCGCTGCTGCTGCTGTCGCTCTCGGACTCCTTCCTATCCCTCTTCCTCTTCTTCTTCATTTTCTTCTCCTGGAGGATAAACATATGAAGAACATTTGTTTTGTGTGGCAATACAATGAAGTGGAACAAAAATGACAACAGAATTATGCAAGAAGCAGACAGCAGTTTCAACACCTCAAAACTAAATGACTAAACAATTGTTTGCATCAGCACCAAACCAAACTTTCAGCATGAGCAACCACAGACATGCACTGCCATACAGAGACATGTGGGTTGTTGCAGTAGATGACTCACACAAAATGAAAGGTGGAGGAGAGCTGGGGGGGTGAGGAAGTGATAGCCATGCGGGCCATTTACTGTCACATATTGACCTTCTTTTTCTTCTTCTTTTTGTCTGAGTCTTGCTGTGTTGAAACAGCAGAGGTCTGCTGCTGCTGCTGCTGCTGCTGCTGCTGCTGCCGTTGCTCTTCCTCGTCCTCTTCAGGCAAAAGAGCGTATTGCAAGCCCGGAGCAGAGAAACAGTCTTTTGTGAAGTGACCTGAAAAGAGTAACAATTTATTAAAACTGCTGCACAAATTTAAAGGGATTTTAAGCAAATTTCCCAGTAGAAAACCAATGCAGTCTCTTTGTTTTCTAATGATATGACTGTTGTTTCGTCTGAGGTTGTTGTCGTACCCTTGCATCCACACTTTGAGCATGTTGTGTTGAGTACAGCCTCCAATGTGATCCTGTTTCCTGTGTGGTCTCTAAACTGCTTACGGCGCCTTGCATCCTGCCTGCAATCACACACAGATGATAGAACACAGACCTGTCCATACGCCCATGTGGAAACACATATATAACAAAATAAAAAACTATAAGTACTTACTCTGCCATAACATTGTTTGGGTCCAAGTCCTGCCCTGTTCCCTGATTGACAGCTTTCATTGAGAAGGACAACTTCACCTTGTCATCCCGAATCTGAGAGACAGTGAACAGAGCTGCAGTCATCCTGCTCACTTCACTGACACATGGTGTGTGTGTGTGTGTGTGTGTGTTGTTACCTCTCTCCCAATGACTTTAATCCACACCTGTTCCCCCATATCGACAACCTCTGAGGCATTCTCAATCCGTGTGGCTGACATCTCACTCACATGTACAAGGCCTGTATGTGCGAGGGAATAAGTGTAGATGTCAATCAAAGAAATACATAAAATGCTGAGCAGAAATTGCTTTCAAATGAAAATGTCATTTGTTTTGCTGATGATGAAATATATGCTTTAATTTCATCAAGAATCAAAGATTCTTCTGATCATTAGAAATCTTTAAGACATTTGCATTTTCACATTACATCCATTCTGAACTCCCAGTTCAAACTAGTTCTAACTTAAATAAAATATTTAAATCTTAAACTTTCTTATAAACATTTTTTTTTAAAAAGAGATTATTTTCTCAGAACCATGGTTAGAAAGTTGAATGTAACCCAGTACATTTTGCTTAGTTTGCCCTCCAGTGGTGGCAGCAGGTATTTAGTTGGACATGCAGGTCAAGGACAATTGTGCCACAACAAATCATAATCAAAAAAGTAATTGTAAATATATATTATATTGATGACATTCTACTTCATCAATCTGTTCCACTTCTTAAGAGCCCTGGCCAACCACAAATCCCTCATGCACAACCTTTACTAGGAAGTCATAGAACTCAAACTGAGTGACTGTGCTAACATTATATTGCAACAAAAATAAGTCAACATATTAAAAACATGAGCTTGCTTTGTGTATATGTTATATGCTGTGGCATGCCCACAGATTGCAGGATGCTGGCTACCTTACTGCCATCAATCAGAGAAGGAATTCTGTGGAAATGTTGAAATCCTACTTTAGTAGCATCATGTAGGTGCCTTGCAGTCTCTTTTCCTAACTCTCGCTGAGACAGCACTGTCAGACTGACACAGACACTATGCATGCACTAGACTCTGGGAAAGAGGGCTGCCTCTTGGTTGCAGCATTCTCTGCATTCTGCATTGCCTTTGGCTCTGGCCAAAGTCCCATATCTGATGCAGTGGTTTTACGTGGCAGTAAATGCAGGTGTTGACTTAGCATATTTCTGCCACTGCATTGTCCTCTGTTTTAGGTTTTCTTATAATTGTCCATGTTACTGTGGATTTAACTGTTTTCACCCATGCAAGCTCTACAATATTTCCCTAATGAGGTTTTTTTATTGTGTTGTGTCTCTGCTACCTATTCTCTATTTTGTGGTGGCTTTTTTGCCCTCTTTTACAGCACTATTTCTTCAAATTATTTTGATTAATTTAACTCAATTTGCATTTGTGACTTTTTCCCCTCTGATCTTTGTACGTGTTTGCAATAAGAGTCTATAGAGATAAATTCATTTTTTGCCAACCTTCCTTCTTGTATCCTGGCAGTCTGACAAAGGCTCCATAGGTCTGCAGAGAGACCACCTCTCCCTTGGAAATGCTGTGCATTGGTGGAAGACCATCCAGTCCAGCAGGCTCTTGTCCTTGGCCATCACTGTCAGACATTGTCCCACAGGTATCAATGAGCTGATCTAGAAGATTGATAATGAAACATATTTTAATCATTTGTACTATGATAAAAATTAAAAAAAAGGATGTTTTTTTTCAAGATTGACATATAAGGTTGTTTTTCATCCACAGGTAATCCTGTAGATGAATCCAAAAATCAAGTGTTTGGGGGCAAGAGTTACAGAAAACACACATAACATCAGTGTCTACTTTAAATCTCTGTACAATTTACCTTTTAACTAGCCTGACAAGCCAGACCCACATCGAGATGTTGGCTGGCTGCAAATTACATTTGCTGCTGATAGGGTGCATCTAGATTTCTAGGCTACCTTTTAACAGGATATAATATATAAACAGCTTCATAAGAAAAGTCTAACTATAACAACATTTATTAAATATAGTGAATACTCTATTCCAGTGCATCTGTCCAAATAGTCCCTTCCTTCCAATTTAATTGAACTAATAAACCATAACCTCTTGGATCGCTGAATCATACCAGGAGGAATGACACTAAATATGGTTTGTAATAGGGACACTATATTTAGGCTAGTTATAAGTCTTCATAACTGTATACCGTGTAAATTGCTAAATAAACAAACATCACATTGCATTACATGGTTAAAAATGGTTTGAGTTTTATATTTTTCTTATGACATATATTAATACTATTGATATTACGACTTTAGAGGAACTCAACAACATGAAAAATAGTTAAGTTAATTATTTAAAATATTTAATTTTCAGTGATTAACACAATTAAATCCATCTTTGAAATTTAGCAGGGATGCGGCAGTTCTCTCACATAGGGATACAATATAGTTGAGTAGGTTGAGATTCAGAGAGTAAACTGGAAGGAAGGAAGGAGGAACCTTAAATAAGATAAAAACCGATGTAGGCTAACTTAACTTTACATCTGTTGTAACATTAGTTTAGTGTGAATAGTAGCAGTGAGGCTAACGTTAGCCAACGTTAGCTAGATGAAAGCATTGTCTTCTAGCTAACTAACCGACAAAACACAAACAAACAAATAAACTGGATAATTGGTCCGTGCGCGAAGTGAATATCCAAATAAATACAAGAACGGTGCACAATGTAGCGCGAAGTTAGAAGAAAATATAAATGAAAACTGTTACCTTTCGTATTAACAAAGCTGGTTCCGTTTTACATCCGGTGCAGATCAGTTTAACAACAAGCCATGTAAACCAATCAGCGCAGTCGGCGCAGGCTTTGACCAATCACACGCCTCATAGCCAGCGGAAGAAGTACCATACTGCTCTTCGTTGGTTCTCCGTAGCTCGACGTCCCTCCATGAAAGACGTCCATTTATTTTTTTATAAATTATAGCATTAAATTCAACACCTTTGCTGATCTTTGCTGACTAATTCGGGATGATTGAACCTAAGAAGAGAATGGCGGACATGGCGGTGGTTCCTACCGCAGTGAAGCGACCCCGGACGGAACTGGTGGCGGCGGCTCAGTCTCAGCAACTCGTGGCCATGGTACGTAGAGTAACGTTGGTGACTAGAAAAGTAGTCAAAGCTATTTGTTAGAGGCGACCAAAACATATGGGCCGTCATTAATTACTAGACCCAACATGTTCTTAAGTGAACTAACTGCACTAGGGATTGTCTTGAGATGCATAAACAGGAACCCCTGCAGGAAACAGCAGGAAAAGAAAATAACATTACATTGACTCAAATGCAGGAAATACTGTGATGTGTTTTTTTCACATTCAACCATGTTCAGCACTGTGATGAACATCAACTGGATCTTAAACTTAAATAGATTATGTGACACTAATAATGTTTAAAGGTATTGCCATTGTAATGTACACAGCTGCACGTTTTTTTTTTTTAGCTACACCTAGCTAAACCTAATGCAGTCTAATTCAGTACTTTTGCAATAAATCCTACATTTGTGATGGTTAATGTCATTTTTTTTAAAAAGAGAGTCTTTTACTGGATACTGGATCTCTATGGTCAATATCGATATTTAAAAGCTAAATAATGCTATGATGAATGGCTGATATTAATTTTGTAATACGGTATAACTTCAATGTCAGTGCTCTCCCCTGGACAAACTATGTAAAGACAACGCTGTTTCTGAATAACCTCAAACACGTCTTTGGCATTTCTGTACTGCAATTTAATATTACTTATTGGTTGACACATGCTGATACACATTTACCATGGATAAACTATTATTAGGCTCTAATGCCACTATATTTGATCATTTATGTGTCTTCCATAGGGTCCCCCACGGAGCTCCAGCCTGCAGGCTCCCATTATGCTGATGTCTGGCCACGAGGGCGAGGTCTATTGCTGCAAGTTTCACCCCAACGGAGCCACGCTGGCTTCCTCAGGATTTGACAGGCTCATTTGTAAGATATTAAGACAATCCTGCAGTTCACACATTCTTGTTAAACTCATTCATACTCTCAGTTACTGTGAATAACGTGTTGTACACTCTTTTTCTTTGCTGCAGTGATGTGGAATGTGTATGGAGATTGTGACAATTATGCCACTATGAAGGGCCACAGTGGAGCAGTGATGGAGCTGCACTACAACACAGATGGCAGGTATGAACGATCACAGATAAAGTAAAACGTCATAAACTTCACTCAAAATAATAAGATTTATTTACAAATAGCTTATTATTTGTTAATATAGCATAAATCTGAAGTTGTGAGTAAACAAACGGAAAGAAAAAACGGAAAGTTAGTAGGTATGAAATTCATTTTTTGGAGAGAAAAAAATGTGATGTCTAGATTAGTCTGTCTTGAACACCTACAATATGGTATTGGTTTCATCCTGATCCTCTCATTAATCACAACTTAAGTATCTATTTTTGATCCAGCACCAGTCTAGAATGAGTCAAAACTTTTAAATTGTTACCATGTTATTTCGGTGTTGGAGCTTGTCAAAACAATGAGTCCATGATGGAGTATGAGTATATAGAGGTTGTACCTTTTGCGTCAAATTATATTCTTTTGATATTATGATGTAATCGTTGTTTTATATGCATGCAACTATTATAGTAACACACAATCCATGGAACTTTTTGAATGACAGCTGTCAGAATAAAACATGGTTACAGTAGCTGCAAATATTGGCAGCTTCAGTGTCATAAAGTTTGTAACATTATCAGCTATTCATCACTCATATAGGTCCAAACCAAGCGCTACCAAGCAAAAGTGTTTAATCTAGTTAGGGCAATCAATGAAGGATAACACACAGTTCCCGTTTGTTAAAGTTTAATAGCTGGCTGAGATAATTGGCAAGAGACATCTCAAACTCATGCTTCCTAATTCATGGGTTAAACCAGCAGGTTGATAAATATGACTAGAAAGAGTTGACCAACTGTGTTTTCTTGCTGTGTATTTCAGCATGCTGTTTTCGGCGAGCACAGACAAGACTGTAGGTGTGTGGGACAGTGAAACAGGCGAGAGGATCAAACGTCTGAAGGGCCACACCTCCTTCGTTAACACCTGCTACCCGGCCCGCCGAGGGCCCCAACTCGTCTGCACCGGCAGTGATGACGGTACAGTCAAGGTGAGATTTCCAGCTGCAAATTGGTGTAAATAAATTGGCTTGTGTAGATATTAGATAATTTGTAATTAGAAATATTTTATCCTAGATTATTGGGTTACTTTTTTGGGAGATTTAACCCCAACTCACTCATCTCAATAATAGACGATGTTTTGGAAAATGATTATGATGATGATATTATGTTTGTCAGAAATTTATCTCAAATACTCCAGTTCAGTTGTTTGGTCTGATCAGGCTCCTGTTTATCTTTCTACATGTGTTTGTCACTGTTATAGCTGTGGGACATTCGTAAGAAAGGGGCGATCCACACTTTCCAGAACACCTACCAGGTGCTGGCTGCGACATTCAATGACACCAGTGATCAGATCCTGTCAGGAGGCATCGACAACGACATCAAGGTATTGGGCTCCAGCATACACAGAAAACCTGGGAATTACATTGAAAATGATAATGTCCTGGAAAATCTTTTTCTTTTAAAATCTCATGATCAGATCTGAGAGATTCAAATTAGGCGTTAAGACATCAATGCATATTGTTGATGCTGGCAAAATTGGGATGGGAAGTGAAAAAAATCAATATCACAATAACGTATGGTTATCTCTAACATTGAATTGACAATAGTAATTTCTGAAAGCACCTGGGGAAAGCTTTTACAAGCATGGCCAAAATAGGTCGTTCAGTGACTGCTATTGCTGGCATCTCAAAATTCTCGTTTTATCGTCCAGCTCTGCTGGCAAATAATGATCATGGAATCATCAACTGTGAAGAAGTCATGGAAATAAATTTGGTAGTAGAGATATAGGACACAGATGTCTAAGATAGCATGGCCGGCATGGTGCAAGAAATTTCAAAGCTTTTACATTTCATCAATGGGCTTACTTAAATATCTGTGGTTTAGATAGGAATATATCAGGAGCATGTACCCAACTAGTCAGAAAGTCAGAGCACCCAGTACAGATAATGTTTTTTTGAAAGGGGAGAGAGAGGGGGAATGACATGCAGCAAAGGGCCGCAAGTCGGAGTCGAACCCGTGGCCGCTGCGTCGAGGAGTAAACTTCTATACTGTGTGTGTGTGTATGTACATGTGCGTCTGCTCTACCAACTGAGCTAACCCGGCCACACAGATAATGTTTTAATTTGTTTTTCCTGCTATCAAATCAAAAACGTCATTGTTCAAAGGACATTAATTTGGTCATAAAATACTTGGAAGCTGTACAAAAATTACATAAAGTAAACAAACCATAAAAGGAAACCAAACCAGAAGAAAATGGACATTGTCAGGGTGCTGTGTTTTGTATGTTGTCTCTCCCTAACCTTACTAGTGCATTGCATTTGAAATTCGGCCATAACAAAATATAAAATAAGGTGCTTAAATACAGTATTTAGTTCATTTAGTTCAGGTGCAGCTAATCTTATAAAATGGTCAATTCACTGCTACATCTGCCTCACTCATCTTTTATAATGATATTCAAGAATTACATTTGTGTTTTATGTCTCATTCTTTTCTCCTCCTGTCTGATTTTAAAGTTGATGTTTTTAGTGTGCTCATGTGCTGTAAGATTTTTTTTCTTTTTCCCCTAGACTCAAACCACAATCATGACAACTGGTTCTACTCGTTGCTCTTCACATTTTGGCCTATATACAGTATGTCCTGTGGTATAAACCCTGCTAACAGCTGTGTTTTGTGTTGTGCAGGTGTGGGACCTGAGGCAGAACAAACTGATCTACAATATGCACGGCCATGGGGACTCAGTAACTGGACTCAGCCTGAGCTCTGAGGGATCATACCTTCTCTCAAACTCCATGGACAACACAGGTGGGAAGTTTGTGTATATTTAGAGCATAAGAACGGTCTTTTCTCAGCTCATAACACTAAATATTCTATGGCTGAATCCTTGATTTGGCCTTTGTCTTTGTGTAGTGCGTATTTGGGATGTTCGACCATTTGCACCAAAGGAGAGATGTGTGAAGATTTTCCAGGGCAACGTTCACAACTTTGAAAAGGTAACATAAATAATTATCTGACCCAGTATGTAGTCTACCTGAACTTACAGCACTGATACTTCTTTCCATTGTTGATACTGCAACGCAGCTAAAGCTAAATAACACACGCGAACGTTCAATTTCCAGACAAAAGCCAAAAAACAATGCTTAAGCTAACCTAGGCTTGTTGAACAACAAAACACAGCTGCTAAAGGCTAACCTATCTTGCAACATTAATTACTGTATATTGTCTCCTCTCCCTGCGTATGTGCCTTTTTAACGTGAGAGTGAGACCTAAGCTGGCCTAGATGAGTGTATATCTTTCCTACTAGTCAGTCCTACTGACTCACCCAGCTGCTGTTTCGATTCACGTTCTGGAGCCGGGCCTGCTGATGTCGTTCGTCGGGAGCGACGGCCTGCTCGCGTGCTCTGAGCAGCTTGCCTTCTCTGCCAGCCCACTCCTTTTGTGTGCAGTTCAGGTTTTAAAAGGTGTATTTACAAAAGTAGTATTGTGGGAAACAAGAAAACGTCCCTTCAATCAGAAAACAGTCTTTCTCTCAGTGTCTCTATCCAATAGTGTTTTCCTTGTGGTGGCATGGCTTCTCAGCTTCAGCCTGCAGCGTGCTTGCTTCCGTCTTCCAGAATCAATTTCAATCTCCTCCACAAATCTCTTCCTCAGTAAATCTCTCCTGCCTGCCCCTTGGGCTGGGTTAATAGTGCTTTACATTTACCTCGGAACTCGGAAACCGAAGCTGGGAATGACGTCACACCCGAGTTACATGCGTTCCATTAACAAGTCTGATTTTCATTGTTTTCATTAGCTCTAGCCAGGTTAGCCACTGTTAGCAATGCCAGTTTATAAGAACTGTTTTTGTTTGTTTTGTGCATACAAACAGAGTAACAACATTGTCCACAGATAGAATATGGACAGTGCTATAAGAAGTGCTTATAACTGTATGTTACTACAGCTTTCACAACTGTTAATGCACGGAGCAGACATGTTGGATTTTTAGCTCGGGGTACTTGTGGTTGACCGAGTTCCGAGCTTGGAAATCCGAGGTCAGGGGTCGTGTTTTCCGACTTTGACCTCGGAAATCCGAGGTCAGGGGTCGTGTTTTCCGACTTTGACCTCGGAAAATCCGAGTACAAATGGAACGCGCTATAAATCAGCATCACACAAACACGCCTCCCTCATGTGACGTGTCAATCTGAACCTGTCCATCAGCTAACCACTCCCACTTCGCTAAAGACACTAGACTGATATAACAATACCATCCAGGGTGAAGGATTATACTGAACTGTATAATCATTTTTACCACCCAGCAGAGTTTGCCACTGTCATTTTCAAATATTTTCTATTCTGAAGAAGGCATCAAAACATGTCACTTTCTAACGTGTAAGTAAACAGCACTTGGTACTTATATCCTGTGAACTGATCTCTGTAAGTCTATAACTTTGTGCATAAGTGACTAACAGCTGCAGTCCTGCTGGCGGTGTGTTGCCTGTTGTCAACCACGGTTGCACGAAATCTCCTTTCATCCTCCCCTGCCTCACCCATCACTCTGCTGTCCTTTCTAATAGGGCTACACGATATGAGGAAAATGTGCGATATGCGGTAACGTTGTTGAATATCACGATAACGATGTTACTTGCAATAAATAAACTGGTAGTGTACTCAGTTCTGCACATCTGCTGCTTTCAGTATTCTGCTAAAATACTGACACAAACAAATTTCCTGTTGAATTTAAAACAAAAGGAAATAATTTCCAACATTCTTTTATTGAACAAATTGAACATGGAATTGACTATAAAAGACACCACTAAAAAAGAATAAAGTGCAGTTTTCTACTGATATTTTCTTTCAGATAACACAATAAATCTCTTAAGTGTCTTACCCAATATGTCTCAACCTTTCTCAATGTGTATATTGTGCCAGTTAATATTGCGATGCAGATAAAAAAACGATATATTGTGCAGCCCTACTTTCTGATCAAGAAAAGTTCATCTTTCATCTTATTACTGTAACAGCAGCTCACACGTAGAATGCTTGTGCCATCTTGCTAATGCAGTTTCCGACATCTGTCTTTCAGAATTTGCTGAGGTGCTCCTGGTCTACTGACGGCAGTAAGATAGCTGCCGGCTCAGCTGACAGGTGAGAGGCAACGAAACAAACACGCACACCTCGTTTACATGCTTGTGCACATACATACTGTATGCTAAAGGTTTATCTAGTAAAGGCGGAAAATTCATTTTGTTACTGTGATTATAAAATATTTTCATCTTTCAACTTTTTTTTGAGAGAAGAGATACAATCCTTGACTAAAGTCCCACTTACATGTTTTAACATGATGTTGTCTTATATGCCTTTTCTTTCCTTTTTTTAACAAAAAAAGGGTTAAAAAGAGAATAACACGGGGATTAACAAATATTTAAGTAAATTATGTGTGTATACAAAAATGTATAGAATGTTACTGATTTAAAAAAGAAAGAAATTAATGCTGTACCAACATATGAACAACTAAGTATTCTTATATACACATAGACACTCATATACTGTATACATATGCATCATAACCTTATTTGTTGACAAAATATATATGCATTTTTTTTTTAAGATTAACAGTTTTTATTCATTTTTTTAAACGGCATACAAAACATACAATTTACAACATGGAAACCCCCCTCCCGACCCCCATCGCACTCGATGTCATCACCACCTACCCAGACAAGATAACATACTAACCATAACATTCAAGACAATACAATGAAATAGACAATAAACTGTAAACCAATAAACACACCATAAGCACATAGTATACGCTTCTCCCCAGTACATAGCTTCTTAGGAGCCCTCCAGAAAAGCTCACATACATTCCTCATTTTCTCATGTAGACATTCAGTCTGGCAACCCGTTTAACAGTATATGCCTTTTTAAGAGGTTGTGCTTCTGTTGAACTTACTTCGATGATAAGACGTAAACATGCCTTAAACCCACCTAGTTTGTTTCCAGACTTATAAAACGTTAATTTAATAAGTACATTATAACAGGTTTATCTTTTTAGATAAGTCTAAATCTTAAATTGCAAGCTAGCTGTAATATTCTCTGTGCAATTGACCTCTTTCAACTTCTCTAAATCCACCAACAACAGCATAACTTGATATAAATACACAGCACAAAATGTATTGTAACAAAAATACCATAATCATTCAGTCTCATATGTCTCAGCTCTCTCACATCAGGAGTCATTCTGTTGTCTGTGTTTCTAGATTTGTGTATATCTGGGACACCACATCACGTAGAATCCTGTACAAGCTGCCGGGCCACGCCGGCTCAGTCAACGAAGTGGCATTTCATCCAGAGGAGCCTATAGGTGAGTCAAACTACCGTTTTATTCTCAGGATACATGCTGTAATACACGTAATACAGTAATGTAGTTGCAACGCACATTACTGATTCTTTAAACTTGTGCATCTCTCATATTTGTCATGGCCCAAAAGCCCTGTTATGACACTTAACAATAAGAGTTTAATTATCTTTCTCTTTGTTCCTCTACACAGTGCTGTCTGGCTCCAGTGATAAAAGGCTCTACATGGGAGAAATTCAGTAGGGTGTTTGTTAACTAGGATATGCGTTTGTGTGTGTGTGTGTGTATGTGTCCTGCAAGTGAGTGTCCTGCCTTAGAAGTGGATGGGTGGTGTTTGACAGAAGGTTAGGAGTCTCTGTAATTTCATATGCTTCAGCCTGTCGCAGAACAACTTCAGGATGTGTTTGAAGTTTATTATCACTCACCACAATCTCCACAATGACTTGTTTTTTATTCTGATTTGTTTCTTTTTAATAAACTTGAGTATTCTGTTAAAAAAAAGTTTGAGATTATTTTGTCATTATGATGCCTTCCCGTATTTATGGTAGTTTTATATGCAACCTGCTGCTGGTTTTATCTACCAGATATGAATAAAAATAGGCAAACTGTTGAACAATGTGATCTGTTTATGCACAGATAAAACAAGTTATTTTATATAATTCATCCACTACTACTTTAACCTGTTCCCTTTTAGGAATACTAAAGTATCTATTTATCTGTCTATCTAAATAATGAATTAAGTCAGTTTAATTAGCACTATATAGTGTCACTGGCATGTGACTGCAGTTGTTTTTTTCCTCCAGTCTTATTTCACAACGAACATGGGTCATGGGTTTTCTTAGCTAAGTAGGGCTTTGATTATGGGTCACTTCATCTATTGGAATGAAATATTTTGGAGCTTTGCTCTGTAGTAAGGCAAGGCAAGTTTGTTTAGCACCTTTCAAACAGGCAATTCCAAAGTGTTTTATATAAGGTGGAGAAATGCATTAGAACAATATTTAAAAACGTAATAGACTAGCAGTTATAGTGCAGTTACAGAGTAAGGTCCATTGGGGAAAATACTAAACAGCCTCCTTAACCCTCGTGTTGTCTTCCCGTCGACCATGAACTTGTCCTTCTGGGTCAAACTTGAAAATGAACTTTTTTGTTGTTTTTTTTCTATGCTTTTGACGCTTTTTAAAAGTTTTTGTCACTTTTATAAATAAAAAAAAAGTAGGAAAGACACACCGGGCTTCTAAGCTATTGAAGATGTATTTTAGCACCATGTTTTGCTTGGTGCATTAAACAGAGGTGCTGAAGTCTGACTTTGTGGTGGCTGTTCTTCCAAATTAAATTATTATAATCTTAATTCATGTAATGAAGGATTTTAAAAGGAGTTTGACAGTAGTCAGTGTTGATTGCTGCTGTAAGGTAACACTGCCAGGTTTAACATTAAACATTTGAAAATGATTAACAGTTGAAAACATTCAATAAAAACTTAGAAAAGTCATCAAAACGAATTAAATGAGATCAAGTTACATTACTTTAATAAAGTAATTGATACTTATACACTACATAGTAAACTACATAGAAACTGACTTTGTTACACCGTCGCACTACTCATGTCATGGTAGCTGAGATTAAACAAGGCTGTTCATTGTGTTTCTTCCATCCTGAATAACTACAGGCTGAGGAGACGAGCAGCAAGAGTGGACCACGGGCCAGTAGTTCTCTCCTCCTCGGCCTGTGTCCACACTCAGATGGTAGTGGGAGGTGATTACAGACTATTTTTTTCGGGTGTCGGAACCTTCCTCCACCACCGCGAGCCCCCGTTTCTTTTGTACTCCTTTTCTAACGCCTCGCGGGGCTGCTGCTCGGCCGCGCGCACGCACGCACGCGGGTCTGCAGAATACATGCAGCTCCTCCTCGAGGGGGTCGCGGTGACTGAGAGCCCCCACCCCCTCGTCTCTCTCTCTCTTCCCCCCGGCTCCGCCTGCGCCCGCCCCGGCACGGATTGTTGACAAAAGACGCTGCGAGACGGAGCGAAGAAACCCAGAGCCCGGTACTGGTGAGCAGATCTGCCCGTTGTTAACTTAATTTATTTTCCTAAACAGTTAGAAGAAGAAGATCGGGACGACTGGGATAGGGGGCACGAGGACTCTTCCGTTCCTAGAAACCCGTGAGTCAGAACGGGCTGCTTTGTGTCCGTAGCGGATTGCATGTAGCCAAACGTTAGCCGTAGTAACACTGCGGGGTCGGTCCCCTCCTCCTCGTGTGATTCGGTATCATATGATGCTCATTTCCATCTATAGCCTGGGGCAGATTATGACAGCTTTCCGTCTCTCTTTGTGTCTTTGTGTGTCCCCTCTCTGGAAGGTGTGGCCGAGGTGATTCGGTTGTCGGCAGTGGTCGGACCGCAGCAGGCCGGTGTGAAGTCGACGCCCACCCCCCTTCCTCTCCTCGCGATTGGTATTTACCGACAAAACCAGCGGCCAAGATGGGTCACTCGCTGTGAGTGGAAGGGCCAGACCAGCGTTACAGGAGGCGGCGGCGGCGGCGGCCTTGGGCAGGTCTATTCAACCGGGAATGGTGTGAGCTGAGACGACCAGGCAGTCTGGATCTGAGCGGGGACCCGTCATTCCCCCGGAGCCTCCGCAGCTCCAAGCTGCGTCCTGAGCCCTCCAAGATGGGGAAGTGCGACGGAAGGTGCACGCTGCTGGTGATATGTTCACTGCAGTTGGTGAGTGTGTGTGTGTGTGTGTGTGTGTGTGTGTGCACGTGCACGCGCACAGTCAATGCTGCATCTTCTCACTCATCTCATATAATTGTTAGAGCAGCGTGCTACAGACAGACAGACACACACACATTGTAATCAATTTGTGTCCAGTCTATCTGTACAGACAAAAAGCTTTGAGCTACAGCTGCTGGGGTGCCTTGCCACATTACATGCAAGGGTGTGTGTGTGTGTGTGTGTGTGTGTGTGTGTGTGTGTGTGTGTGTCTTTGAAGCAGAGGGAGCAGGGCAGGGGGTATGCTTTGGTGTCAGGGTGGCCTGTATGCCTGTGTCAGAGGGGTGATAGCCCCATTCTGGCAAAACCATGTGAATGTTAAGCATAAGAGGGACAAGGAGGCCCTGTTCACCATCTGGTCTCCATTCTTGAGTTAAAGTTAGCTGTTCCTTGTGCCTACAAATAGCTTTAGACTATCCCTCTAAAATGTAATAAGTGTGTAATATGAGACAGTATCAGCTGTTCCTGTAGTAAGAATGATGCAGGCACAGAACATAGCAGTGTGAGGACTAGTTATCAAGGCTATTGTTTGCAGGGCTGAGTTGTTGTATGGCAGGGGGATTCGATCTCATTAGTTTGGGGGAGCTTTTGGGGGGGTGCACCTCTTTTACAGTCACTGGACTGGCTGGTGCTCCAGGCAGTTACCATGGAAACAACTGCGGCAGACCTGTCTTTGTGTCCCTGTCACTGTGTGTGTGTGTGTGTGTGTGAAAACTAGATCACAATGTGTGTTGTGTTTCTATGTGTGTCATATTTGCATATGTCCTCGGTTGTGTGTTTTTGCATGCATGTGCTTTTTTCTCTAAGGTCTATGTGAGTGCATGTATGTATATATGACCCTTCCCCCTGTCTCCTAGGTGGCAGCCCTTCAGAGGCAGGTGTTTGATTTTCTGGGCTACCAATGGGCTCCCATCCTGGCCAACTTCCTGCACATTATGGCCGTCATCCTGGGCATGTTTGGCACCGTGCAGTTTCGCTTCAGATACCTTATCTTTGTGAGTAAACCCCTCACCTTCTGATGATGCAGAGCTCCTGTTTACTTTTTATTGATAAAGAATGAGTGTGCAGTTACTCTCTTTGCGAAACTGATCTCTGCATCTGTTTGGCAGTATGCAGTATGGCTGGTTCTTTGGGTGGGTTGGAACTCGTTCATTATCTGTTTCTACCTGGAGGTTGGAAACCTGTCTCAGGTAAGTGCTGTGTGTCCTGTGGTTGTGATCCTCTTAACAACTTTTCATCTGTCTTTAGTGAGAAAATCACTTAGTTGAGTTACATTTTTATAATGAATTAATTGTTTAACTCAGTGGTTTCTCAAACTTTGGTCTGTTTGCAACTTCTCGTTACAGTCTGCATGTCTGCATGCTGTTACCAGTTTTCCTTAAGAGTGATTATTCCTTCTCCAATTGTTTTATTTGAATATGTAGAATCGTCCAGCAATTTATTCGGAAAAAAAACAACAATTTGAAAGAATTAACCCTAATTCTGTGTCGCAGAAATATGTTTTTTCTTCTCATCTTTCATTGCGACCCACGATATTTACCTAGTTACCCCTTAGTGGGGCCCCGACCCCCCAGCTTCTCAAATCTATGGTTTTGCTGCTTCTCTATTTTATAAATTGTATTTTGTAAATTGTGCTCTGGGAAATTGCAATGGACATTTCTCACAATTGTCTGACGTTTTGTAGACTAATCAGTTAATCAAAAACATAATCGACTGAGGAATCAACAATGGGAATAATAGCTGTGTATGTATTCAGGACAGGGACTTTCTCATGACGTTCAACACATCCCTTCATCGTTCGTGGTGGATGGAGCATGGTCCTGGTTGCCTGGTAACGCCAGTGCTAGACTCTCGCATGGCCCCTGACGACCACCATGTCATCACTGTCTCCGGGTGTCTCCTTGACTACCAGTACATAGAGGTGTTGAGTTCGGCCATTCAGATCCTATTGGCTGTACGTATCTAACACACAAATTATCATACACTGCGTTTATTTTGCGTTCATAAACACACAACGAAAATGTTATAAACATTGTTAAAAGCGTTTTGGTTTGCTGACCCTCAGCCTGTACAACAACAGTCATCTAATTTCTGGCTATCTCTCCTTTAACAGCTCTTTGGCTTTGTATACGCCTGCTATGTGAGCAAAGTCTTCCAGGATGACGAGGACAGCTGTGAGTGCTTTTGTCTTCTCCTAAAAGCTTGTTGATCCTCTTCCAGCGCCTTGCTCAGCTGATCAGGTTTACTTGTCATACTGTCATGAGTGCTTTTGTGTTAGTGATCCATAGCGTTGGATGCGAGTGCTGTTAGCTCATTGTTTTCTCCTGCCTGAGTCATGCCGTGCAATATCACCCAGAGGGAATCCTCTGGGTGATCTGAGCGCTCTATCTGTGGGTAGTATTAGAGATGTCTGCAGGAAGATTCCC